>NW_004949245.1:87420-100266 GCF_000317375.1 Microtus ochrogaster | reverse complement strand
GGAGGCGGAAACTTGTTTTTTTTTTCCTTTTCTCAATTAAAAAAAAAAAAAAAGAAGGTAGTGAATGTGATCCTTTTGCCAGTTCTGAGACCCCAAAAGACAGAGTCACATTTGAAGAGGTCTATTGGTCAAAGCAGTGGAAAATCCACACTGAGAGAAGAGGAGTTTTCATAGAGTTCTGTGTCTTGGTGGGAAAAGCATTAAAATGTCTGCTATCATTTCTAAACTCTGTGTCATTAGAGGTAATTAGTCCATTTAGTTCACTTGTATCTGCATATTATATCTGTGGATGGTTTGTGTGGATTGTTTACTCTCCTCTTGAATATTTTCTATGGAGAATAGAAATTTGGCTCTTTGGCTCTGTTCTCTTCTTCCACTCTTGACAACCCTGCCTCAAAACACATAGCATTTGTTTGGGCATTCACTAAAAAATAAAAAGTTCTTGCCATAATACAGGTTTGGCTTATTGTGCTTTTTTGTTTCAGGTCTTATGTTTTAGTCTGGAGGCTGAAGATTAAGCAATATTTATAAGCTGTTGTCGAAGTAAAGAGATGAATTAAATTTTCATGTTGTTCAATTTAAGGCACCTGAGGGAATATTCATAAAAAGATGTCTAATTGCTATTTAGAGGTATGAGTATATTTATTGAAATGCAAGCTTTGTTATTGCTCTCAGCTTGTTTGCAAAAGTGATAGATGCCATTTTTCTACCTTGGTAGATGCCAATTTTACGTAAAGTTTTCTTTAGTTTTAAATCAGTTCATATGAAAGAATGGGTGATCTTACTCAACCAATTCACAGATTAACTGGACATAATGAATTACACAGGAACCCTTACGATTTCTAGGACACTGATTGAGGAAGACGGGTCTTCATTTTAAAACAAGAGCACTGCGAACTCAGAATAGAAAAAGAAGGGCAGTCTGTTTAAGAAGTTGGTGAAGCCAAGTGTTATCCCAGAATGGTTGGCATGTTAACTGGATGCAGAGGACAGGTTCTATCACCGAAGACACTGGTCCCTTCCCTTCCCTTGTTGTCTGAATAATCAGAGGGATATATAGTCTTACACATCATATGGGAGTTGTTTCTCCCATTTCTTCTTTATATTTGTCTATTTTTCAACAGATTCCATGTGTGGGATCATTTCTCTATCTTACGTTCTGCTCATTTTGAAGTTTATTAGGTGCATAACCTTGCCGTGTCAGTAGACCATTAAACGGGCTTGACTGTTAGTTGTTTTCTACTCTTAACTTCTGGTTTGAGTGTGTTGGAATAGCTTAAATGATCAGGCTGTCAGCAGGAGTCCAGTGTTTCCTGGTCATCTGCAGCTGGACCTATAAACTGACTCAAAGGACTTTTGCTTTGAAAATTTAGAGTTTGTGCCTTAGAACTGTAATAGTTTGTTTTTTAAATTACTAGCTAATGCTGCTGGTCGAATGAAACATTTAGTAGAGTACTTGTGTAAGTATGAAGACCTGAGTTCGATCCCCAGAACCCACATTAAAGTGTTGGTATGTGCTTATAATCCCATCACATAGGGGATGGTGGCAGGAGGATCCACAGGAATCATTAGTTGTCATGTCTAGACTAGTTGCTGAGCTTGAGGCCACTGAGATGACCTGTCTCAAAGCACATAGATGGTGTTCCTATGGATGACCCCCAAGCTTGTGCTCTGGCTTCTACATCACACACACACACACACACACACACACACACACGCACGCACGCACGCACACACACACACACACTTAAAATGGTAGCCACTGAAGTGACTGCAGGAGATTAAGTGATGGGAGGAAAGAGAGAAAAGAAGACAAGAATAACAAATGAGCCTAGCTTTCCTTGGTTCCTTGTTTCTTTTCTTATTTCGTTAGTGAACTGATTTGTCTGTGAGTTCATCTATGTGACTATCCATTGGTTAGAATTTGAATTTCTTTCATCTCATTTACATGTCTTGATTGTAACCAACAGAGATCATTACTGACAAATGGAAGTAGAAAATGAATTTTTACCCTTCGTTTCTAGGCTGCCAAAAGGCACACAGGGCTCATCCATGCATTCCTACCACTGTGAAGTGCCTTGCTACAGGACCAACAAATGGATCATGGACAGGTCTCTGAAATTATAAACCAAAATAGACCTTTCTCATTACTAAATTGTTTATGTCCAGTACTCTACTATGGTAACATAGATCTGATAAATGTCCTTTTAGAGGCAAGCCAGGAGGTAACAGGCAGCTTTCTGGAGCTCACAAACTACAATACTGAAGGCAGGTGTTCAGTGTTGAGACAAAAGCAATAGTTAGCTCTTGAGGGGAGGAATAGAAGGTAAGTCATTCAGGGAGCTTTAAGAGAGAGGAAATAGTATGCTAGCATAGCTGCCGTGCTGAGCATTGGTTCCCAAGCACCAACCAGGTAGGGAACTGCCTGCGTGCAACACTAAGAAGCTCTCCTCTTTTAAGGGAATAGGAAGAGAGTGACGATTTCTACTTAATCTTTGTGAACTAAAAGACATTCTGAGTATTGAGGAGTGTAGCAATAGAGTCCAGGAGCCCCGTTTGAAGCTCTTCAAGGGGAGCCAGTGGAGGTTCAGAAGTAACAAAGGTGTATGACTTGGGCTAGGAATTTGAGTACCCTTTGCCAGAAATGTATACCTGGTTTGAGAAAGAAAATTTTATGTTTATCTTGTATTGTGCATTGGAAAGTGCTAAGAGAAGAGCAAATGCTTTAATTAAAAGGAACAATTTGCTTAGGAGAAACAATTGCTCTTTTTGCTAACTGAGTCTAATGCGGTGTACAGCCAAACTGGGGGTTTAATATATGCCATCTCTTTAAATGCCAAATGAACCAGCAATAGTTGTGACTGCATATTTATTCAGTGTAATTGATAGAAATGTTTAATTAAGTATTCTGAAGGGTAATTCTCCAGCTTTCTCTATCAGACAAATTGAAACCACTGCTTGCTTCTCAGATTATTCTTTGTATAATTAAATAAAAACACCCCAAGAATGGGAAGGCAACATTGCCAGAGTTCAAGATGGCTTTTAAAACACTTCTGTTTGTGAAATCCCAGGGCAAGACGGCCCCTGGTTGTTTCTTTTAATTTCCCCTTTCCCCTCCTCCTTCCTTCTGCTGCAGTGTAAAATGACTACGGGGGATAAGAAAAATATAGGGCTTCCATCAAACAGCTTATGGACTTGTTGTAAGAGATTAATTGTCTAAGTTACACAGATAATATATGCCACGGGCAAAAAGAAAGCAGATTATATTTTAAAATCAGAGGAGGAAAACTGCATTCCAACGGATTCCAATTTGAACATTTTCTTGATTATAACACAGAATGCCTCCATGGGTTTATTTTAAACTCATTATCTTGCTCAGTTAAATGCAGGGAAGATATTTCATTAAAAAAAAACAAAAAATAAACATTATGGGCTGTCAAGATGGCTTTGCAGGTAAAGTGGCTGGCCACCAAGAATCTGACAACTAGAGTTTGATCCCTGGAAACCATGTGATGTGAAAATTGACCTGATTCCTGTGTGTTGTTCCCTGGTTTCCACGTATGTGCTGCAGCACCCTTGTATGTGCATGCATACACACAAATAAACCAATCAATAAATCTTAAGAAGCCAACATGGAAGGGGTCTCGCATGTCATTGTTAGCTAACTGTCACAATATCAACCTCAGGTTAAATTCTCTTTTCTGATTTGTGTATATCATATCTAATGAATACTAAGTGGTAAAGGTATGATTCCTTTGATGAAATACTTTCTTTAAAAATGCTTACACAGTGTTCAAGTGGCAAAGAAATTACAAGATAGTTGAAAAGCAATTGTCAACCTATTCTTTTCCTCATCACCATCTGCATTATTCCCCAGAACATTAAGTAAAACAACTCTCATCTCTTTCATCTGTGGATCTTTCATGCCATTAGTAACAAACTAACCCTGTATTTTTTCTTTATTTTTGATAATTCCAAACAGGCATATAATGAAATATATCACATTTCTCTACCATAATATCCTTCCAACCCCCTTCCATATTTTCTCAACATGTGCCCCCCTTAATTTCTTTTTGCTAATGTATTAAATCTAGTTAGTGCTACCTACTCATATGTAGATGAGTGTGGGGCCATCCACTGGAGCACAGATCACCACATCCTTAGAAAACAATGATTTTTCTCTCCCCCAGGAGCTGCCAACTGCTAACAGGTTTTCAGTAAGTGGGATAAGTGGGACCAGGAGATCTTCCACCCCATCAGAACTTGGATTCTGGCTCATTTGACCTTTTGTAAGTAACCCTGACTGCTGTGCGTTTATGATTTCTATTGCCATGCCATGCCCAGAAACAGTGTTTCACAGCATGCCTCTCCAACATCCAACTCTTACATAATTTCCTCGTCATTTCCATCACTGTTCCCTAAATCTTGATGGTAGCCATGTCTGTAAGTGCAATTTTCTTTTAATAATATGTCATCTGAGGGCAATATTATCTATCCATGTTGGTAATAGCATTCCAACTCTTTATATGTTTTTAAAGTGGTATTTTGAGATTAGCATGTTAGGGTTAACCAAAATTAAGGATTCATGAAAGTGGCTCATACAATCTCAGTAGTTAAACTAATTTCATATTTCTTTTTTCAATGATGTGGATGTGCTAAGGCTCATAATTCAGAAAGTTTTCAATCATGAAGGTCTATTTAGTTTATTTTCAGAAAACAATAACTGGTTTTCATTTGGTCATTGGAAAATTAATTTAGGGTTCAGCCTTTCTGAATAAAGATGTAATATAATTTAACATTGAACAGATAACCATTTTTCCTGCATGTCAATTTAATTTATTGCAATTATTTGTGCAAAGTAGAAAATTAATGATGTCACAAGGCCAAATGTTTTACGTTTATTATGTTTGCTTCATGAAAAACAATAGTGGCATGCCAAGATCTCAATTTTGTTAAGCCAAAGCATGCCTTGAATGTGAATGTTGTTCTTGGTCAATCTTATGTACCTTTGCGTAATGAAAGAGTATGTTGTCCTCATGAAAATGAGCTCCTGTTTCATATAGATACATGGAGACCAAACATTTTTGCTGGAACTGGCTTCCCCAGTCTCAATCTCATGCCTATGATGAGTATTTTGAATATGTTTTGTTGTTTTTCCCTTCATTCTTCAAGGATAATATGCTCATCTGTGTCAGGGAAAGCATATATCTTTTCCCTTTCTTCGGGAAGTATGGCTCCAGGACTTGTAAAACTCTATGTGCAACCTCTGCTTTGTTCAAGTCAGACTTCCCCCACCTTGCCTGAGCTACAGCAATGGTGTTATAGCAGAGTAGTCCACAGACTGTAAAATGCAATTGAGCTAAGGCCCTCCTCTTTAAGCATTATTCTTTTACAATTTAATTTTCCCTAATATTTACTAATTGTTAATTATCACTTCCTATGAAAATGCCTTTCCTATACCGAGGTTGTGTTCTAGTGTTTCCATGGAAACATCCTTTGGTTGGGTTGGAATTGGTGAAGAGCATTGCTGATAGAGGAATTAAAACCAGCCATCTCTATTATTGACCCAAACATTGCCAGAGAATTAGCTTCTCTTCTCAGCTATATCCCAAGCTTTTTGAGAGGAGGGAATGACCAAAAGTAATGTAAACCCAGCTCAATAAATTTTTCTGAAATATTGGGTATGTTTCTGGCAGTCATACATCAATAGAACATGATGCCACTATAAGAAATTAGGGAAGGATTGGGTATAGGATAACTATGTGATCTCAAAAGGTAAAGTTGACTTTCTGTTTAAATCTGGAAACATTGAATCAAGGATGGAGTTATTATGTGTAATTTGAATGAAATGTGTGTAGAAAAAGTCAAACAAAAGAAATGTTTAAATCCATAGCCAGAAAGTATTCATGGACATAAAGAAGTGTTTGACAGATTTAGATAGGATATGAGTCCTCTAAGGTGAAGCTGAAAATACACTATTATTTTTCCTCTATCAAAGAGGAGAACACATTTTATTCTATGACCTAGAAGGTCTTGCAGGTCAGATATTTCAAAAACCATCAAAATATGTTTTAGTCACTATTGTTTGTTAGCCTGTGCAACTTTCTGTGATGATTTGACTTCTCTGTGCTGTAATTTCCTGAAGTGTATTAAGCCTAGTAATGAAATTATCTTCTGGAGTGTTATGTAGATTAAAGAACTCTTAATGTGAGCTCAGTTTTGATAACTTATGCCCATGACATTTCTTATCTCTTTTTTAATTGCTCCTAATAATGATAATACGAGTGACTAACTCTTGGTGAACTTTACACACTGATCCTGGAGCTTACCAATTTGTCTAAGACTATTTGGGTGGTAAGCCTCAGGGAGCCTCGTGACCCTGCCTCCTCAGTACTTGGATTAAAACGCATGCTGATGAGCCCCAGTCTTAATGTGGTATAGAACTCAAGTCCTCATTCTTATGAGACAAGTACTTTCATGACTGCTCAATCTCTGTAGTCCAGAAATAGACAAATTCCTTCCAAAGATTTAGGTTGGAGAGTCTTGTCCATGCTAATCGAAACAGTGACCAACATTTGATCAGCCTTGGGGAAAATCCACGTGCCTTTGTGTCATGACACAAGTTGTCATTTCCTTCACAACTGCCTCATTGCAAGAGTCTTCTCTGAGCCACACCTCTATACAGCAGGATTCACAAAGCCAGTGTTCCAATCAAGGTTAACTCTCATAGACATAGCTGACACTGACCCATAATGGTGCTCTATGAAGAGGCCAATGGGACCAGTGTTTGTCCTGTCTCCTCTGGCAATCTTGATATCTAGTATCTAAATCACTCAGCCAGTGTTGGCTGCATTCTCCAAAAAAAATATCGTTAAAGTATTCAGAATAGGAAATTGCTGTGAACTCATTTTCTTGGGTTGCAATGGTATAAACGGAGTCTTGGACTTCACTGAAAGTATTTGTGATGTGCAATTTCTCTTTTAATTGCAGTATTATATTTGTGACAAGGAAAAAAAAACTCTGACAAACATTCCAAAGAATGAGAGAAATGAATTAATCTGTCCAGTACATCCATATTGATATTGAATATGCCTGAGACTAATTTTTTAAATTGGTAACTTGCTTTTGGGAGTGGTACTGGGTCTCACAGACGCAGAAGAGAGGGTGCATATGTGAATTATGGGTGAGTTATCTGGAGCATTGTACAGATTGTATTATTTAAATCCTTCCTTCACATTCCAAGGGCTTCTTAATCACCTGTGGTATGAAAGACTTTCTCACGCTTCTGTTGAAGTAGGTCTGAATAGAGAGGAAAGAAATTCTTACATATTCTAAGACATCTTACGATATACAGGGTTAGTTATCCAGGAAATGATTGTCTGGGAGGATGACTCTATTTGATACTTTTGATTTATAATCATTGGAACTTATAGAGAAGAGAGGGATGGTCCAAGAATACTAAGGTGCTATGAATGTGATTTCAAGATTCTTCAAGTGGTAGAAAATTTTTATTCTAATAAAAGAAAAGGGAACAGAATAATCATCAGGAAATGCCCCATGTCCTGGTAATGAATTTTACCTGTCTCTTTGTTACTGTCAGACTTCCTTAATATGTTTTTTTTTTAAATCACAATAACTCCCCAAATTTAAATATTCTAATCGAAGTTAGTGGTGCCATGGTGAAAGGAGGCAAATGAATGGTGGAAGTCACAGTCTTGCCTGCCATTCAGGCATCTCATTGTACTCATAGAGAATTTTAGAGAAATTCAGGCTCTGAGATCCGATGGATTCAAGAGTATTTTCTTTCTTCTTTATTTCTGCCTCTATTGAGGGAACTTGCCAATGAATCACAGCTATTTATGAAGTTAGTACATTTTCTATTGATGTTATAATAGTAATTTTTAATGAAATTTACTCTTTATGTGAGCTACATGGATCACAATTCTGGTCTCCATGACAACTAGTTGTTATTAGTACTGCCAGAGCCTAAATTTTATTCCCAGAATTGACCCCTTAATACTATACTATTTTACGCTTCCAAGTAAACCCCAGCCAATGTTTCTCAACTGAGAGTTTTACAGAAACTCAGTAGTGTTGAGTGGATTTACCCAATTTATCCTAAACCCTTTGGGTAGAGGCTCCAGACCACCCCAGATTTCTCAAAGTGGGATCTGTAAAATTCAGGTGGTGATCCTTGAAGTATAGTTGAGAAAGGCAAATTTGTAGATCATAAATCTGGCTGTTCCCAGTAACCATGTATCAAACAAATGCAGCAAGTAGAGTCTGCTCACTGAGAGGAAATACAAAACAGCATCTTTGGGAAGCCAGCTGGTTATTATTACACCTACTGGCAATTTAAATAGCTGATTATTTGAATGTTTTCATCATGTCATGATGGCTTCTTAATCACCCATGGAAGAATTTTCTAGACCTTTATTTTTATTATGCTGTGATAAAAAGTGAATGACATGGAATTCAACTTCTTTGTATTGACATAGATTGCTAGCTCTATGATACATACTGGTATAGCTAATTTCTGGAACTTTTTATTTTGCCTGAAAGAAATTTTACTATTAAATGTCATCTTTCCATTTACTGTATCATGCAAATCATTTCTTGCCTTCTGATGGAACATTTTTGATTGAGAAAAATATTTTTCACTTTCAATAAGAATGATATCATAAATTCAAATTATCCTTTCAATCACCATTCCTATGAAGTAAGCATGACTCAGCATATTTGAACTACATTTTAAATTAATTTTTCACTACCTATATTATACAATGGAAAGTTGTATTTTATGTGAAAAAGTTCAGAATGAATGACAGAATCTAGAATTAGGTCTAGGAAGCAGAGATGTGAGTTAGTTTTCATTTGTAAAGTAGAGACGTGATAGAGAATTTTAAACAAGTTCTAACATCTGATATTTATGTATGATTTCACTTTTCTCTGAGGACACATTTTCATTGCTTCCTTAAGCCAGGGTATATGGTTATAATGTTTTTGAGGAGAGAAACCACAGCTATAGTATATAGTTTACTCTATTTCTTTTTAGCCTCATCCAAGGGCAAATGATACAGGAACAAAAATATGTAA
Source organism: Microtus ochrogaster (assembly GCF_000317375.1). Lineage (NCBI taxonomy): Eukaryota > Metazoa > Chordata > Mammalia > Rodentia > Cricetidae > Microtus > Microtus ochrogaster. Next base: position 91,170 of record NW_004949245.1, on the reverse strand, counting down.
TCACACACACACACACACACACTACCTATATCTATCTGTCTGTCTTTCTTTTTATACCAGTAAAAAGAAATAATCTTATTTTTATAATTATAAAACATTGATTTTAAAAATGGGATTTATGCTAAAAATCAATCATGAGAACCAAGTTTACGTTGAATTTATCTGAGTTCTAAATATATAATTGCAATAAAATTTTAGATTTTTCTAAAATAAGATTCAAGTAGATATTTTTGAGCTGTGTTTTGGGAGAAGAGTTAGAAGGAAAGAAAGTGAGGCGTGAGGGTGAGGCGGGGTGCGGGGTGGGGAGAACAGGGCGAAGAGATGCTGTCCATTAAAGCAGAGCCTCTGGACCCCAAGGTCGGACGCTTTAAAGGAGCATATTGACCTTCTTCTCCTTTCTCATGCAAATGAGAGCAATGGGCAATGAACAAATTATAAACCCGCCAAAGCCACAATATGTGCATAGATTTCAGAACCTTTATGAAATTGAAGTTGGGAGGAGGAGGGAGCCATTGCTTTGTCACTTTTCAGCCACATAGAATAATCTGTTCTTTTTTTATGTTCAATCCTTTGGAGCCCTCACTTTTAGAAAAATGTGCAGAGGACTCTGCGAAATTATAAGGGCAACTCATTTTAAAGGTTAAAGGATGCGATGCAATTAGCCTCTGAATTCAGACCTGATTATTGAAGTCAGATTATCTGTTGGTTCATAACAATGTAACCAGACATTTTAATGCACTCATGTGTCCACTGGTAGACAATTAGAGTTGTCAGTTTAAGCAGTCAATTGAAGAGGCAGGTTAAACTAAAATTGGTAGTGTCTCTGTGACCTTGTGCTTAGAAGCATTTTTTCTGGAAATACAATAGTGGACTTTGAATTGCTGAAGGAAGCAACAGAATTTAATTACAGCCAAAGTACAAATGACTCTACTCTCTTCATATATATATATATATATCTCAGCCACTGACCCAGGAAGGGACAGACACACTGGATAGATCTTCTAGAAAGGCACCGATAATTAATATTCAGGTAACCATGAGATATCAGCAATTTTTTTGTAGCTTATAATATACCTTTGAAATTGAGTCCCATGCTAGAGAAGGAATGATATAAGAAAATGCTGCTTTTATTTTATTTTTTTTAATTTACCTATCTCACACTTCACGGGCATGGAGGAATCCAGTTCTCACCTGAACACCTTCCTAACTCGTGGCTGATTAGTCATTTTTAATGATCTTTATTCACTTTGAGACACTTTATTCTCAGTGTCTGGCAACAGTTATGTGCAAAGTGCCTTAGGTTAAATGCTAACATTTGTGTAGGGAAAAAAAGAAACTACTTTCTCCTTTCAATTTCGTATTTCACTGAATGAATAGTGGTGGGAGGTGAGATGCAAGATAATTAACCCATCCTACCAAGAGTTTCTCAGATTAAATATCTGCGGGAAGCCTATGTGGTCCCACCTCAGGTGCAAACCTACACTAGACAATATCAGCAAAGAAAGGAGCTTCATCAGGGCATGGACAACAGGTTACTCCAGTGAGAAAAGAAAATGAGGACTACTGAGAACTCAAGAACAATGGCAAGGGGGTTTTGATGCTACTGCACGTACTGCCTTTGTGGGAGCCTAGGCAGTTTGGATGCTCACCTTTCTAGACATGGATGGAGGTGGGGGTTCCTTGGACTTCCCACAGGGCAGGGAACCCTAAGTGCTCTTCGGGCTGAGGAGGGAGGAGGACTTGTTTGGGGGAGGGGGAGGGAAATGGGAGGCGGTGGCGGGGAAGATACAGAAATCTTTAATAAATAAATAAATTAAAAAAATAAAAAGAAAGAAAAAAATAAGCAAAAAAGAAAAAAAAAAGAAAATGGCATTCAAACTTTGGTTCAGGTCCATCTATTTATCTGCAATGTTGTGATTTCTTTCTTTCTAACTGAGTAAAATTACATTGTGTATATGCACCACATTTTTATTATCCAATGATCAGATGAAAGACATTCAAAGGTGCCTTGCAAGCTGCAAAGGGAGAAAAGTCATACACAGTTCTACCCAGCTGAAAAGGCCATAAACTACCACAATGACCAGCCTAGCAGTCTATCTCCAAATGGTGAAATAGTGCTATTGGTGGTAACCAGACACTGTTTAATTGGACTTAAGGCCACTCAATAGTATAGACTCTATGCTTGGTGCTATTAACCTAGCCAGACATTGCCTGTAAATTTCATAGACTCTAGAGGAGAACCTATTGCTGCCTTTTTCCTAAACTAATCGTGAAGGTTAGTTTCAGCGTAAACTTGCAGAGATTAGAACCACTTAGTAGGGAACCGCAATTGAAGAACTACCATGACTATCTCAATTGATGTGGGTTGAGACACTGTGAGTGTGGGCGGCTCATAGTATTAAAATGACTCAATGATTTATTGGTGTACCCATGGATTAATGCATCTCTCAAACACTCATCAGAAAGGTTTCATCTTGCAGCAAATGACAGCAACATAGGTCTTCAGAATTGGTCAATGCTGGCTGATCAGAGGTTGCAGTCTACCACAGCCTGGAAACTTTCTTAAAGCTTAGCAACATGGAAACCTTCTCCTTCCCAGCAAAGCTTCCTGCACTCTACCCAGCCTTAACTGGAAGATGTTTCTAGGCCCAGGATGCCTGACTTGTCTCAAGGATGACCCGTGACACAGCTCCCTGCAAATGCTCTTCTCCTGATGACCTACTTGATAACTAGATGAGGAGTGTTCTAGCCGTTTTGATAGGGCTGGGCTTCCACTAATCCAGTGATATGATATAAACATGCTACTTAATGCATACTAGAGTTTGTCCCCAGGTTCCCCAATCCTCTCTATTTCTTCTTCTCTGGAATAAAGTTCTGCTGATTCACTATCCACTGAAGTCTATCTCCTGGAGGGCTGTCTCCATCTGTACCCACAGTCATCTTGAACTCTATCCCCTGCTTCTGTTCTCTCCACCCTCGTGATCTGGAGGAAGAAGCAGAACCACAGGTCAATATATAAAGATAAGGAACTTTAGAGTGATCAGCCCTAAATGGGGCATTTTTACTTTAGCCATCCTCTCAAGGCTCAGGGACCTTAACATAAGAGGGAGCAGAAAGACTGTAAGAACCGGAGGTGGTGGATGACTACAAGACATTGTTTTCTGGACACAACATAGCAGATACACACCTGAACTCAGAGATTTGACAGCATACACAAGACACACACAGGCATAATCCCTACAAAATTACAGCTTAGTTGTGGGGTGGGGTGGTATAAAATACCATCCTGGGCTGAGGATTAATTGGCATTTAATTGCTTCTAGAAAGGCAGAGTTGGACTTCTCTAATTATGTGACTTCTGGTCTATCAACAGTAGTCTAGGGCCATACACCTAAGCATGATTGCCCAATACAAACTGCTATGGAAGGGGAAAAAGAGCTAGAGCAACTGAGAGCCCACTATGTTAGGGAGGGAGAGAAGTGGGGGTGAATCTGAGTGATGGTAGATAAATGTTAAATATGTAAAATGCATTGTATAAAAACTCTCCAATTCATAAAATATTATTTTATATATACTGTCCACCACAATATATTTTACTTTTGTTTATGTTCAAGGTTATATAATACAGTTGCATCATTTTCCCTTTCATCCCTCCAAAGCATTCCATATATTTGCTTTGCTCTTTTCATCATAGTCACACCCTCTTTTCTCATTAATTGTTATTACATATATGTATATATATATATATAT
>NW_004949245.1:86085-87305 GCF_000317375.1 Microtus ochrogaster | reverse complement strand
CAGGCTGGTCTCGAACTCACAGAGATCCGCCTGCCTCTGCCTCCCGAGTGCTGGGATTAAAGGCGTGCGCCACCATCGCCCGGCTTTTCTTCCTTTTTTGATTTTTATTAAAAATTTCTACCTCTTCCCATTTCCCTCCCCCTCCCCCCACTTCCCCTCCTCCTCCCTCTCCAGTCCAAAGAGTAGTCAGGGGTCCCTGCCCTGTGGGCAGCCCAAGGTCCTCTCCCCTCCATCCAGGACTAGGAAGGTGAGCATCCAAACAGACTAGGCTCCCACAAAGCCAGTACATGCAATAGAATCAAAACCCAGTGCCATTGTCCTTGGCTTCTCGGTCAGCCCTCCATGTCAGCCACATTCAGAGAGTCCAGTTTGATCACATGCTCCATCAGTCCCAGTCCAGCTGGCTTTGGTGAGCTCCCATTAGATCAGTCCCACCATCTCAGTGGGTGGGCATACCCCTCACGATCCTGACTTCCTTGCTCATCTTCTCCCTCCTTCTGCTCCTCATTTGGACCTTGGGAGTTCAGCCCAGTGCTCCAATGTGGGTCTCTGTCTCTATCTCCATCCATCGCCTGATGGAGTTTCTATGGTGATATGCAAGATATTCATCAGTGTGGCTATAGAATAGGGCCAGTTCTGGTGCCCCCTCCTCAGCTGCCCAAGGAACAAGCTGGGGACATCTTCTTGGACACCTGGGAACCCCTCTAGAGTCAAGTCTCTTGCCAACCCTAAAATGGCTCCCTTAATTAAGATATCTACTTCCCTGCTCCCATATCCACCCTTCCTCCATCCCAACCATCCCATTCCCCCAAGCTCTCCCCATTCTCCCCTTCTCCCTTCTCTCTCCCCCTCATATTTAATAATCTGTTGTTGTGCTCTTTCCTGGGGAAGACTGTTTCTCCCCTTCTGTTCTAAGCATTGCTGAGGCCTCCTGGGCTTCCCCCAACTCCTTTGGCAGTCTGTTGTAGTCCTTGTTCAGCTCACTTGTAGGCAGCGATATGGGTGAGAATTTATGGGTGTACCTTCTTAGATTACTAGGAGTCATTCTCACAGCAAACTGCTGATCCGGGATCTAAAGTATAGTTACACATTATAGGGATAGTTTAACTTCTTTTTTTCCTGCTTCTTTCTTTCTTTCTTTCTTTCTTCTTCTTCTTCTTCTTCTTCTTCTTCTTCTTCTTCTTCTTCTTCTTCTTCTTCTTCTTCTTCTTCTTCTTCTT
>NW_004949245.1:82764-85985 GCF_000317375.1 Microtus ochrogaster | reverse complement strand
TCTTCTTCTTCTTCTTCTTCTTCTTCTTCTTCTTCTTTTCTGAGACAGGATTTCTTTGTGTAGCCCTGGCTGCCGTGGAATTCACTTTGTAAACCAGACTGACTACTTACTTTTTAACTAAACTGTTTAGCATATGAGGCTCATCCCAGGGCAATATATCATAATTCTTCTTAGCATTTTTCATTGTCTAATTATAGTGCTACAAATAATAAGAAGATGGACCAGAAATGTCTGGTATGGAATTTTCAAAACTGTGGCATAATTGTTTCAATAAGCAACTTTCTTAAGTAGGCCTATGTGTCTAATATATGAAGTTATTTAATGGGTAATGCATTATATATTCATTTATAAGTGCTTTTGAATTCAGTAAAATGTTATGAAATTCTTTCTGAGGAAACCCATTTAAGTGTGTAACTATTATTATGTGATAAGGAGAATAATCAGCAATATTTTAAATGGTGATGAACTAATCCTTAGTGACTGCTATTCTAGTCAGATACTTCCCTAAAGGCTCTGCAAGTATTGCCACATTTACATTTTCATTAACTCTCGATGGCATAGGTCATTTCAGTTTGTAATCAGAGAAACTGAGGTAGAGAGAGATAAATTATCTAGCCTGGGTTTTGGTAATTGAGATGTCAAAAATAGATTCTACTTAAGAAATCCAGAAGATATTGCTGTAGTTCAGATGATAGTTTAAATTAAAACAAAATATTCTTACATGTCTTTGTTTTGGTTATTTGGTGACTGGTAAAGTTCCAGGAGATATTTCTGGTAGGTAACGCGGAATAATTGGGTTCAAGTTTGCTGCAGAGGGTTTGAAGTGGGTATGAGAGAGAAGTGTAGTTACTGGTCCCTATGGCAACCATACGATGCATGTGGAGGCAGACACAGCTGTGTCCTGTGAGCTTAGTATTCCTCCAGCATCCCTGTTGTGGCCATTTGAGACACTCAGTGCCACAGCAGGTCATAGTCTCTGGGGTCTGCAGAATCCACGCTCTTGTTTTCCAGGCAGACCTGAAATGACTGTTATTTATTTATAGCCTCTGGCACTGTCGGCAACATTCTGCAACACAACTAGGTTAACAGCTTCGAGTTAATGTAAACACTCTGAAAACTGAAAGCCTCCGTGCTGAACTGCAAATATGGCCAGGCAAAGAAGAGGACGAGGAAGAGGCAAAGATACAGGCTGCACGCACACAGCACAGAGTGCAGAAGGCATTCTCTTAGGGGATCTTTCCAAATGACTAGTTGTTGGATAGTGTTTGTTATGGCCATGTGACACTCATCATTTGTCAGTAGCAATGTAGGTAAGGGGAGCTGGGGTAAGGAAATTGAACAACGGAGAATGCCCACGGAAACCCAGTAGTCATTTCTCAGATATCTGCAAGTGACCCAGAGTAAATGCTGGTCCCTGTAACAGTCTTCACCAGTTAACATTGTGTTCATCTCCTCCCGTTACATTCTGACTTATACCATGTCTCCAGAGGATCATTTGATGTTCCCTGCCTGACATGCTTTCAGCCTGTCTGCTTATTCTTAATTCCTAATCTCATGCTGCTTTCAAGTGTTTGTCCAGTTGTTACCTCCTCAAGGAGACATTCCTGACTATCCCTTCTGCTTACCACCGCTTGCACATGAAATGCCTCTCCAACAGGGAAGCTTAAAATAACAGCCAGTTTACTTTACATCCTAACTTTGTGAGTCAGGAATTTGAGGTCTCGACTAATGCATAGTCTTGTGTAGTTTGTACCCTGATGGTAGATGGGCTCTGTGGTAGCTACCGTAATAGGTATTGGAAAAGGAAATCTATACAGTGACATATTTTGATTCATGGTTTTGGAAATTCCAGACCATGGTCATTTGCCTTGTGACTTGGAGCTTGTGACGGCATGATTCTTGCATGGCAGCAGAGTATGTCATGAGGTATTTTCTCTTCAAAGCATCAAGGAAACAGACAGGGACAGCGGGGAAAAAGGAGGTTGGATCTTACAGTCATCTTTAGTTTCCACTCTCAGCGATCTAAACTTTCTTCTAGATCCATTCTCTTAATGGTTCTACCACCTCTTAATAGTACTACACAGGGACCAAGTCGTTATACCTGGGCTTCGGGTAATGTTTCAGATCTGAAAGATATCAGGTGCAATGCAACAATTTCATCACATGCTTGGCAGTTTGTTAGGGATGACCCCCAAGGCTGACCCCAATTACAATTTTTCTGCAGTATAATAATCATCAGTTGCTGAATGACAAGCTACTTTACAATTAGTGGCTTAAAATAACCAAAATTATTATGTTACAGTTTCTGGGGATGAAGAATTCATATCTTAGAGATGCATCTTATGGCTTAGGGTCTCTCCCAAGACTACAATTAAGGTTTGCCTTCATCCCCAGGATGCAGTAATTTCAAGTCTTGGTTGGGGAACACTACTTTCAAGTTCACTGATGCTGCTGTCTGCCATAGATATTAATTATGTCACTAAGTACTCCCTGTCTGTTTGCCTACCAGTATGGAATCTTGCATTTTTCCCATAGTGAGGGATCTGAATGCAAGAAAGCTCAAGCAATACAGAGGACAACAGACATTTTGTAATAAGAGGGGTATCCCTGAATGGGCATGATACTTCTTTTGTTAGATGCAAGTCATAAGAACTGTACCCCAGGAGAGAACACCGAAGCATGTGAATGTCAGGAGGGGCACTGGGAGCCTCTGTGGACTGAGATGTCTGTGTGTGCCCAGTCTAACATGTTGCTGTCACTCACAGGTGAGTATTCAAGAAATCTGCGCAGAATGCGTAGAGATTCCAAAGTCCCAGAATGTCACTCTCATAAGTCTGTGGTTTTGTGAAGCTGCCAAGACCAGCCCAGGTTCGTTAACCTCTCCCTGTCAAGATAGAGACAAAAGATTTCCAGCCATGCCATTCTTCACTAACCACGTGACTCTGTGCAATCTAGTGTGCCCCTCCTCACCCCCCACAAACCAATTATACTCCTAATGCCATGTCTTCATAGCTCCTGCATTTTCAAATTGTTCATGATCTAATAACAAGTTGCCAGCAATATAACAACTAGTCAGAGAATTTCATGAGGTCAAGGACATTTTCCATGTCCTTGCCTACTGATATGTTCTCAGGGATTATAATAGTGCTAGACACACAATAAGCTTTCTGTGTGTGTGTGTGTGTGTGTGTGTGTGTGTGTGTGTGAGAGAGAGAGAGAGA
>NW_004949245.1:50874-82664 GCF_000317375.1 Microtus ochrogaster | reverse complement strand
AGAGAGAGAGAGAGAGAGAGAGAGAGAGAGAGAGAGAGAGAGAGAGAGGACTTACATAATGCATCCCCTGCCTTCCTTGCAAACCGTTTTTCTTGATTCTAACTCCATTGGTCATTGTTTTTTCCTCCCTTTTCCTTCTTGTTCTTCTCTTTTGGATTTTCAAGACTGAGTTTCCCTGTGTAGCTTTGGCTGTCCTAGAACTAGCTTTGTAGGTCAGCCTGGCCTTGAACTCAGAAATTACCTGCCTCTCAAATGCCTGGCCTCATTGCTGTTAATTTTGAAACATGAAGATAATGTTCCTAGCTCACAGGTTTTCTGGTTTGGGTTCTGATGCTCCTTGGAAGAACTAATAACTTCATACATTCAGGACTAAGTATAAGTGCAGTGTCCTACTATGTAAGGTCTCTGATCATTGTTTTGTCTTTTCTATTAATTTGATTTTCTTCATAGCATTCATAAAAATACTTGTCAATATATCAGCTCATTTGCCTGCTTTAATCAACTGAAATTCCAGTAACGTAGGTCCTGTTTTTCCTGCAGCTCTGTCCTGTATGACTTGGTGATGGCTCATTTGGGAACACAAGGCCAAAAGCATGAGTTTATTCCTTATAATAAAAAAGCACTTAGGAGGTACGGCAGTCAGATTCCTGGGGCTCGGTGACCAGACAGCCTAGCCTACTTGGTAAAGTTTTTGTATCAAACAAAACAAAACAAAACAAAACAAAACAAAACAAAACAAAACAAAACAAAAGAAACCAAAATAGGCAGACAGTGTCTGAGGAATGACACCCAGTGTTGTTCTCTGTCTTCCACTTGGATCACACACACACACACACACACACACACACACACACACACACACACACACAATTATCTAGCACGCAGAGCACTGAGTCATTGTCTGTTCTTAGTATACTTTTTGTATGATATATAGACATATTGCTTTTAAAAAAATGTTCTTTCGGGAATTCACCAAGGCCAGCTGGCCTGAGTCTGAAAAAGCATGGGATAAAACCGGACTTGCTGAACATAGCGGACAATGAGGACTACTGAGAACTCAAGAACAATGGCAATGGGCTTTTGATCCTACTGCACGTGCTGGCTTTGGGGGGGCCTGGGCAGTTTGGATGCTCACCTTACTAAACCTGGATGGAGGTGGGTGGTCCTTGGACTTCCCACAGGGCAGGGAACCATGATTGCTCTTCAAAATGATGAGGGAGAGGGACTTGATCGGGGGAGGGGGAGGGAGAGGGAAATGGGAGGCGGTGGTGGGGAGGAGGCAGAAATCCTCAATAAATAAATAAATTTAAAAAAAAATAAAAAAATAAAACCAAAAAAAATTTTTTTCGTGTAAAATTGAATTTAAAATCAATACCTTTCTGTGTTTTCTTTTGTTGTCCCCACGTCCCCACGTTTATTGCTGCAGTCTTGAAATCACTGTCATTATGCCTTTATTCTTAATGACAAGCAGCATCTACTGAAGACAGGGCCTAATGACCCGGAAGTAACTGCAAGAGTATGTAAACAAAGAGAGCTGCCCACTGACCAACACGACTGGCATCCCTATGCACGGTGACTTGTCCCCACACTTAGTTCCAGGTCTGTCACATGAATTGATAATTAAAATCTGAGAGATCTTAGAAAAGCCACATGGGAATTAGTATCCTTTAGAAGGCATACACATGGCACAGTGGAAGTAGAAAAATGAGTAACCCGAGGATATGTGAGGCTAACTTTTTTTTTTTTTTTTTTTTTTTGCTTTTTTCGAGACAGGGTTTCTCTGTGGCTTTGGAGCCTGTCCTGGAACTAGCTCTGTAGACCAGGCTGGTCTCGAACTCACAGAGATCCACCTGGCTCTGCCTCCCGAGTGCTGGGATTAAAGGCGTGCGCCACCATCACCCGGCTGTGAGGCTAACTTTTGAATGTAGCAAAATTTCAATAGCTGGGAACACCTTTCTCTAAAACCTATCCTGTAGTTTCTTTGCTTTTATTCCCTATATAATAACTCAATAAGGTATCACTTCCTCTATGATGCCGAAGTTTTGGAGAAAGGAAAGACCTCAGCATCGGTGGAGAGTTTCTACCTTCTTGGGTTGATTTGCCCATGCCAGTGAAACACTGGGTAGGTGAAGAAGCAGATGACAGTGGAATTCAGGAGGTCTCATGTCTGTTCATCTTCATAGACAAAGAAACATCACCATTTTCAATGTTTTTTTATGTATAAGAGTGTTCTGTTTGCATATATGTCTGTGTGTCATTTGTCTGTCTGGCGTCATGTCAGATCTGAATCTAGAGTTACAGATACTTGTAAATTCTGGGAATCAAACCATGGTCTTCTTATTTAACCTTTGAGCCATCTCTCCAGCCTGACATGATCATTTCAACTTCACCCAAAAAACTTCGTTTTTAGTACCCAGGTTCAAACAGAAAATCATAAATGTTGAAAATAGGTTATTCAGTTAGTTCTGATTTTTGAAAACAAACAAAAGATAGAGGGATCTCTGGGATCAAAGGCGATAGCTTCAAAGGTCCAGAATCCAAGCACTGATTATTTCCCAAAGATCTCTTTCTCAAAGATTAATGACAGTTGGTTTGCAGACTCTCTCTCTATAGTAGAGGTTGCTTATTCACAATGACATGTAGTTGTATATATGTGTATGTATACACGTTTTGTGCATATGAATTTATAGGGGCATTTAGAGAAATCATGTCTCTATGAACATATTACACGGTTCACTGAGACAGACATAGCACTGAATCTGACTGCTATGAATATGAAGTTGAGTATCTCAGCAGCTCCTATGTGGTCAAGGGTTATAGCTGATAGCTAATACTCCTGGGAGCTATCGACTAGTGTTGTCTGCAGAATTGGGGATGGTGATTTGCTAGAAACGGCTCTCCTATGCTTTGGAAGAGGATAGTAAATCACTTTCTGGATTTTTCTCATTTATAAGTCCCAATCTTCTGCCTACGTGTTCCTCAGCACCCATGTGAAAGTGACAAATTGGACAGCTGTTCTCAGATGGCAAGGAGATTGCAATAGAAAAAAAATCGCTGGACTAGGAGTCAGAAGACTTTTTTGTACGCTTCTCCACTCTTTGTTTTGGTGACTTTGGAAAGCTCATTTTGTTCGTTCACATAATGTACTCTTAGAAGGTACTGTGTGATCGAGAGAGAACATGTTAAATTGGTTTAATAATGATTTCTGAAGTATATAAAATGCTAGACAAATATAGGTGTGACCACTATATTTTTTATAATTGTTATGCATATGCTTATTCATAGATCATGTCTGCTTATAGATATGGGTGCTACTGTTGCTACTGGAAAGAGTACGAACTAAGATACTAAATAAATAGATTCCAACCTTTCCATAGTGGAAAGTACTGTGAATATAGCTAAGTTTTCTGTATTGCTCACCATTTTATATATATTGCATATATATATATATATTGCACACATATATGCATATGTGTATAACTGTAATGCTGTTTGTTTTAGAGATGTGATATTTTAGTAAGTGTTAGTAGAAATGAGACATGATAAAAATGAATTTGGGGAGGGGCTTGAGAAATGGTTCAGCAGTTAAGAGAGCTTAATACTCTTCTGGGGGGTCTGGGTTCAGTTCCTAGCACTCAACTTCCTATAATACCAACTCCAACATATGCTTTTGTTTGGACTCCATAGATACGACATTCACATGTGCATATATCTGTCTTACACATAACCACCTAACATTATTGTGCTTAGTTTGTTTATTTTTGATAACATATTTTCTTTTATATTCTCTCATTATTACATTGTGATCACAGTTTCCATTCACTCCCCTCCCCAGTCTCTTTCTCCCACCTCTTCCGTCCCCTCAATCACTCCTCCATCTCCCCCAAGAAAGAGCAGGCCTGCCAGAGGCATGGCATAATATGCTACAGTAAGACCAGGCACATACCATCACATCAAGGCTGAGTGAGGCACACAGTAGTAGGAGAAACGTCCACTGTTGAGAATCTCATAAGAACACCAAGATTCTCAACCATAACTTATATGCTGAGGACCTAGGTCAGACTCCTGAAGGCTCCCTGAGCTCTGTGATTCCCCATTAGTCCTGGTGAGTTGATTCTGTGGCAGTGTTCTCCTGGTGTCCCTGACCCCTCCTGCTCCTCCAGTTCTTCCTCCCCCTCCTCTGCAGGACTCCTGGGCTCGGCCTGACATTTGACTGCGGGACTCTGTTTCTGCTCTGAGCAGTTGCAGAGTGAAGTTTCTCTGGGCTTTGAGACCTTATTTCTATCACAACATTTCTCCTTTCCCTTTCATCCCTCCGAACCCTTCCATGCATGTACTGCTCTACATTCTCCTTCAAATTCATGGCTTCTTTTTTTCATCAATTGTCATTTCACATGCATATATATTTCTATCTCTATCTATCTATCTATCTATCTATCTATCTATCTATCTATCTATCTATCTATCTATCTATCATCTATCTATCTCTTCCACTCCCAGCTTTATTTAGTGGTTTTGGGCCATCAAATAATCTGTAACTGATTCAGACAGACTAAGTGGGAGGGGTTATGATTCTACTTTCCTCAAGACAGAGGATCTTTCCAGAGAAGACAGATGCTCATTAAAGACATGCTCCATGTGTGATGATCATTCTGTTTCACTCATCTGAATAATAGTCGTTGCTTGTAAATGGTTGGGCATAAGTGACTAAGTATATAATTAAAGAACACACACATAAAATTTTGAAATCTGGTGTAGAAATATTTTGAGGCTACTGAGAAAAAAAGATAAGCATCAGAACCAGGTTTCCGAGTGATTTTTTAAAAAATCTCCTTCTCAGTTTTTTTGCATACAGACTTTTCCATAGTGCTCATAAGGTAAAATAATAATTGTTATGCATGTTTAGAAATAGCCTTCTCTTTCTCCATATTACACGTGAAGGTAACGAGAAAGACAAGTGCAGTCTTTGTAAATGCCACAGGACTGATAATATAAAGGAACATCAATGCATGGGGTGCCCTTAACGTGACTTCATTTTTTTTTTTTTTTTGAGGCCTGTGGCTTTTGGTCTTTCAGATGGACTCATGGAGTTAACTGTTAAATGAATGAACCACTTTTATTTTGAAAATACTGACAGCACAGCCTCTTCACGAATCAAAACAACTATACTTAGAATGTTCCATATTTAAGAGCTACAATTTAACTTAATATATGTCATTTAATTTTTATGTAATAAAGTATCCCATCGTGTAATTTCTAAGCAGTCACAGCGAATGACTTTAACATAATGTAGAAAATGAAAAACCAGATGTGCTAAGATTGAATAAAATCCTTATTCTTTCTTGCTATTGTCACTTTTAAGAGGAGCATGTAGCCTCCTCCCTACTTCTGACTTATTGATTGCCCATAGAAACTAATGTTGACATCATCTACACGTTATAAAATTTTCCGGTCAACATCCTAACCTTTGTCATGGAGCTTAGTGATTCACTCTTAGAAAGACAGGCCGTGAGGCTCTTTAATTGCATCCCAGGGCTTGTGTATACTTCAGAGGGTGAAGTAGAGATCTCGAGTGAAGACTGGCACAAAGATCATCTGTGAGAAGGGCTGTGATCATGAGCTAATTAGTCAAAGAAGGAATTCCTTATATAAATGATACAGATGCTGTCTGACAGTAGAAACAGATAAAGCGTATCCTAGAAGGGCTTGTGTGTCCCACAGTGCCTGAGAGACACTGCTTGGATGTTCTGACAATGTAAGATCTTGACAGACACAAGAGTAGCAGCGTTGCTATGTCGCAGTCACTTTTATGTCACCATCAGCAAGTCAAACAGACAATGTTTATGTTCCCTTTCTAGAAATATTTAACCATGGGACCCTCAGGTATATGAAATGAAATTTATTAACACAAAGCCAATACCGTTATTGGGAAGCAGAAAGAAAGATAACAGCTTCCTCCAGGTTTCTAGAACTACTTAAAATCCATTCCCCTGATGTCTGCTCTCTTTCTCTTTTAATGACGTGGGCTTCTACCAGGCTTTTTGTCAAACCAGTGCTCTGGGAGGCTCTGATGCTGAAGTCACATGGAGGTTATGGCAATGATTTAATTTATTCATGCCTAAACATTATTATTCAAGCTCTAAGGTGAGGAAAAGGAGATGCAACAAGATTGGAGGATGTCTACAAATCCCTGTAGATAGTAATAACTCTCTTGAAAAAGGCCTGGGCTCCTAAAATAAAGACTATTTCAGGAGCCTTAAAAAAATAATGCCTGGTGGTGTGTGGCATTAGTTAGATAGCCAGATACATCTCATCCAAATAGGAAAACATAAGCTTTGTAAATTGTAGAGTTACTTTTCTATTTTGATATTTAAGATGTATGATAATTGTTCATATAGACCAGACAGTAAGAGAATCATTGTAGCTCTCTCATTTTCCCCAGAAAAAAAAATCTGTTTTCATCTTTATTGATTTAAAATCTTCTGTATTGGAGATTGTATTAATTTATAAAGGCAAAGACATAGGCTTCATTATGCATTTGGATATATTTATGCAGCAGTTGTCTGCACCCAGTATGGTTAAAGGCGTGGAGAAAGTTGAAGCAGGGAATGAAAGTAGAAGCATTTGAAAAAAGTCTTTGAAAAGTGCCTTAAAAAAAAAAAAGAAAAGCTTTCTTGCCTTTCCCCCCAATCTGTACACTGCTGGCTCTTCAAAGGCCCCTTTGAACATAAATCTCCTCAAAAGCTTCTCTGACCATTTCAAGCCTGGAGAGTATGTGACTTTTCCTTGCATGATTGGCAGTGAGGTTATGCAGTGTAATGAAATTGTCTCTGCTAAGTCCTCAACACACATTTGATTCATCTATTCAGAGTGTAGGGTAACTTCTCCTCAGGAGAGTGAACAAACATCTTTTTACCCCAGTAAAGGCGCAGAGGAGATGCTCGAGAAATGATTCTGTCTGTGTCTAGATTGACAAACCAATGAAAATATTGGGGTAACTTACAGTTGTGAAGATGAGAGAGAGGTTCCCTCCAGGAATATGGGTGATGCATGTAACTGCATGACTGAGAAGCCTAGCCTGGCATGTGTGGTGACTCATGAAACCACGTGGATGGAGTTCCTTGATCAACTGTCAAGTGTATCCACTAGACGATTTCCTCAATTGATGTTGGACTAGTTACATAACCTTGGGGACAGACCTTCTGAGTCTTGTAACATCCTGAGCTTTCTGAGCCTCATAACCATCCCTTGAGTGTAACAGCTTCCCTCCTCCCTGCAGGGGTGTCTGCTTATTACACAGTAATTCTTCAAAGGGAAAATCTAATTATTAAGAAAAGGTATGTGACTGTCCACTGTGAAAAGCATGTGCGATTTAATAATAGATGTTTTCACTCCATATTTTATCATCAGTATTATATACTATTTTCACATAAGATAAATGATCACCAACAGTCTGAACTTAATCTTAAAATTTATATTTGAATTAAAATATGTATTGGCCAATAAATAAAGTAAAAATATACAACTCCAAAGACTTTGATTTTTCTGAAGCTGTGTCATCTCATTTCCCACCATCCAAGTTGGAGAACACATAATTGTTTGTAACTACAATTCCAGAGGGATCTGATACCTTCTTTTGCAAGATATAAACTCCATAATATGGAAAAAGGATACACTTGCAATTTTTGATACCCAAAAAAGCCTATAGTAACTGTCTTTTAGCTTCTTTTTTTTTGAAAAAAAAAAAAAAACAGTGCTAGGTTCATAGAATATCTAAAGATCACGATTCTAATTTTCCATTAATGCCATATAAAATATATTTGATTACAGAATCAATTTGAATGGCAAAACAGAGTTCATCATATCACTTCAGGTAGGCAAAGATTCCTCAGTGAAAACACAAAGTACATGAATCATTAAGGAAATACCTATTTATTGGTAATTACCTAAAGCTAGGAATGCCTTAAGGCCTCAAGGGTAGTGTAAAAACCAGTCACCCAGAAACTATTTGTAATAAGTATTTTTCACAGATTTATCACTTGTATATAGAGGTATCTCCTTAAATGGAAAAATAAATTCAATAATGCTAAATTACTGTGATAGTCATCTTCCCAGGAGCCAGTGACTGCATATGGAACTATGCTCAGCTTTATTTATTGGGAAAGTATAAATCAAAGTTACAATTCCAAAACAGTGCATATTCACAAAAATGAGTAAACGGAAGCTATCTGGTCACCACAACAATACAAACTAGTGGGGATGCTCATTGTTGCTAAGGTATGTGGGCACTGGTGTACCATAACCTACTAGTCATGTCTTACTTGGTAAGTCTAATCTTAAATGATGTTCACCAGCTGTCCTAGGGTTTCTGTTGCTGTAATTAAATATACCATGACCAAAGCAACTTGGAGAGGAAAGGGTTCATTTCAGCTTACACTTCCAGGTAATAGTCCATGGCTAAGGGAAGTCAGGACAGGAACTCAAGCAAGGTAGGAAACATGAGGCAGGAGCTGATGCAGAGGCCATGGAGGAATTTCGCTTACTTGTTTGCTCTACATGGCTTTCTCAGCCTGCTTTCTTTCCTTTCTGTTTTTTCTTAACTTTTATTCTTCTCTCATACATTACACTCAGAATGCAGTTTCACTTCCCTCTTACAGTTCCTCCCAGTTTCCCCCCCCCCAAAAAAAAATACTCCTCCTCTGTTTCTGTAGTGGGGTAGAAAGCAGACCTCTTGGGGGCTATACACTAAGCATGAATACACATGTATGATCACAAATATACACTTTGTCATAATCCCAAACTGCAAGCATCTCAAGTGTCCACTAGCAATAAATGCCCACTAGCAATAAAATGAACAGAGTATGAGATATTTATCAAATGTACTACCTTGCCGGGCGGTGGTGGCGCACGCCTTTAATCCCAGCACTCGGGAGGCAGAGGCAGGCGGATCTCTGTGAGTTCGAGACCAGCCTGGTCTACAAGAGCTAGTTCCAGGACAGGCTCCAAAACCACAGAGAAATCCTGTCTCAAAAAACCAAAAAAAAAAAAAATGTACTACCTAAAATGGCAATAAGAACTATACACCTACATGTAGCAGGATAGATGCTTCAGGCCCAGAAGGGTAGACGTAAATCTTAAGAAGCATTGGATATGATATAAACTAACGGTTGTTGCCAGAAGTAGAATTGTGGTCACCTGGGGAGGCAACTTCCTGGAAAGGGAAGAGTGAGGGAACAGAGCTCTGAGAACCAGCAATGTTCTTACTTTTCAATCTGCAAGGTGGTTTCATGATTCCTTCTAAAAAGCTTTCTCAAGTTATCCATTTATGATCTGCATTCTTTTTGGTGCCAAACACATATGCATACATGTATGTATACATGCATGCCAAACGAAGTTTAAAAACTATAAATATTTTTTTATAGCCCGCAGACCATACTAAAGGAAAAAAATAAGAATCCAACTGCCTAAATTGCTTAAATGTGACAGGGTTTCTGTGTAATAGTTGCATTGCTTCTGCAGCCGGTCCATTTTATTATCATGTGACCTTTCTCAACCTAGCTTGCTGACCTGTGCTAAGGTGACTGAACCTTCTCAAGCAGTTTCTTTAAATACGGATTTTACTTCTACATTTTATGGCAACTGTGTTGAACAAAAGAGATGGATTAATTGATACGCTGAAATTCTATGAAAGTGCTAAGTCACAGCAAATGAAATCTACATCTTAATCAATTTCATGAGAGAATGCATAAACCCAGAAGGAAACAGCCTGGCAAATTCATCTGCTGTTCTGTACAGATACAATTTTAAAATACCTCCAGTTTTTCTTTTATTTTTTTTTCTTTCATACTATGCCATCTGCGGAATGGCTCCTGGAATGGAATTTTAATCTCTAATTGCCAATGTGGGGATTAAAAAGGTTACATTCAAAATGTGCTGGGGGACCAACTAACGATTCAAAAAAGTTAAAAAAAATATCTGCAGGTTGTGCTGGGGTAGATGTTTTCTGGAAACGATAACCTGGCACAAGGTTTCACAGTCAGGAAAGAAAGGGGGAAATGCCTTGTTCTGATTGGGTCTGAACTGTCTAGACCTTGTATAAACTCCAGCTGATTTCGGACTGTTGGATCGGGGCAAAAATGGGCAACTTCACTCTTTTTCTTCTTTAGAAATCAGAGAATGATTTAAATAGCCAAATTAAAAAAAATATGCCATACTTTTAGTTTTGGGCACCTAATATAGATTAAGTTAAATAAATACAGAAAAAAAATTCCCCTTTAGAAATGGTAAATGCTACAGAGGCAGCAGGAAAAATTTATGGACAAATGAAAATCTGATGTTCATATTTCCTAATTAGGCAGGTATTTAAAAACGTCTCATTGGCATTTTAATTTTAAGATATTTAGTACAGATATTGATGTAAGATATCTTCCTTTGTGAATTTCTTTCTTATTATTCCTTCATTGACCCTTCTGTTCCCACAACACAATATATTAACATAAATTTAAAGATTAAAATTTATTTTATGTATTTATTTATTTGACCAGTATTCCTTGACCTTGGGGATGCTCAGGAGAGACAAATCGCTCATTTTGCAACTGAAATTGGAAGGAATCCATAGAGGAAATCTGGTGGTCCTGCTGAAGCCTGATAAAGAAATTATCTTAGTTACTAGCAAGGGTTAAGGCAGAAAGAAAAACAAAACAAAACAAAACTCTGTGCTTCAAAGTCGAACAAATACAAAACTTCTAATGGTAGAAAGTACCACCAAAATAATCAAGTAAATCGCTCTATATTATTAAGAGCTAATCAAATAAGTTCACCAAGGAGTTTATTGCCAAATGAACCAAATGAAGTCACCCTCATCTTGATTGAATCACTCTTGTTAAGGCCCTGCTGTAGCTACCTCATTTACTGGGGTTGACATTAGAACAGAGCACACTGTCAAAACCCGCTGTCATTGTGGAGAGATGAGATATGAGACAGAAGAAACAACAGAAAGATTCTCAGTGCTTTTTGAATGCTTTGGGAGGACTTAACTGGCTTATATCATCCTACAATGCTGAAGTAAAAAGATTTTGGAAAATCCACACCCTTCTGCTCTTCATCAGCCTGTTCGGCAGAGTAACAGGAGCCAAGGTGCTGAAGGAGAAAGGCTTTTAAGTAATGGGAAGTGATTGGGGTGCCAGGGGCTGTCCTTGAACTTGATGCCCCAGGAGGAAATGAGATATGAGTGATGAAATTTGAAGCGAAGGTGTTTTGGAAAGTCTTATTAGAAGGTCCGTGTTTCGAAAGATGCTTCTGGTATGGTTGCCATCATTAGTGGGCGACTGAATTGTGTAAGGAAGTTTGTCTGGTTGACTAAATGGAGAAGAAGAAGCAGAGAAGAGGCAATGTGACCTGCCAGCTAACAAGACATTTCTGTACTTTTAATGAGCATGGGATCTGTATCCTCCATGTCTGCTATTATATGTTGTATAAGACCAAAAAAAAAAAAAAAAAAAATCTACCTGTGATTCTAAAATGTCCAAGAGAAAAAGGTCTACTTTTCTCTCTTGGATATTTTAGGGGTATGAAACCATGATAACAAATGTACTGATTTCTGAATTTTTAATCATTGTCAGTGTGTCTATGATTTGCATTTCTAGCAAGGGGCAGAGTTTCTCCCTAGACCATTTCACTGGGAAAAACACCAAAACCCAAAACAAAACAGAGAAACCCAAACTAACCAAACACACAAACAAAACTCCTAAGAGACTCTAGTGTTCCCTTTTTACTGTCTGAGCATAGAATTTTGTTTTATTGTCCTCTCTCTTGATGAGTCTTCCACAGTTAGAATGGCTGGCCAACGCTTCTTGACTGCCACTAGGCACTAGAAATGTGTCTGAGCTTAATCTGACTGTACTGACTGACATCTTTGATGATAGACACCAGAAGGACTGGAGTTATGCATCTTAATCTTTAATTATGCAAATGTTTGCATGTGTTTGTTTCCCTCAAGCAAAATTCGCAACAGGCAGTGGGACTCTCCTCCAGCACTTCACTCTCAGACAGATAAATTTGAGAACTACTATTTTATGAGTAGCACCTGGAGGAGGAATTTTCCTTGCATATGATTGAAACATATCTAAAGATGGGTTTTCTTAAAAGTGCATTTGGTGGTAACTGGGGTCAGAGGAAAGTGCTTGGAGAATAGCCACAGAAGAAAATAACTTCTTTGCTGCATATGGAAAACAGTATTTTATAGTCCTCCAACCCTTATTGTTAGGAAAAATCTTAAGAAGAGCCTCTCCATTTACACAAAATAACTCCAATTAAACCAGATTAGACCAAATTAAAAATGCTTGCATTTAATAAATGCAGTGCTCTCAGGTGGCTGGGAGCATGGTGGGGTTGGGGAAAGAGACAGAGAGTGGAAGCATATGCTAAACCCGAAACCATGGGTTCTTTCTCTGGGAGGCTGCCCAAATACCCTATGGGCGTGGTCCTGACCCTCACCAGGGAGGGGTCAGCACTTGGCCAGCTTTCCCAGGGGTAGAATCTGGCCCAAGGCAACTCCCAGGCTAGGGGTTGGGGAGATGCTTTCAACTTAATGTTACATTCCAGACTCTTTGGATATAGGGATGTTAGGGGGCTGAGGACTCACTTTCAATCAAACATCCCAGAGTCCTTGGATATAGAGGCATCAGCTTAAGTCTGGCTACTTCTTGCGGGCATGAGTAGACATGGGAGAGGAGAGAGCTGGGTGGTGGTGTGCTCACGCTCAGCGAGAGGAGTGGCTGGAGCAGCACCCAGTTTGCTGTCATCCTAGGGTCCTCAGGCAGCTGCTTTTTGAGGGAGATGAGAAGGCAGGTGGCTAAGAGAAAAAAATATTGTTATTATTGCCCCTGTGAAATGGGGCTAGCCATGGGATGGAACACAATAGCAGATAAAACCAGATTTTAGTTGGCATGAGTTCTTGATCTAGGAGAGTTGGTATCAATGGTGAAGTTTCAGGAGCTGTTGTAGGTGTTTGGCATTGTCTGGAGAGTGTTTTGTGAGTTGGTCTTAGTCCAGGCAGCAGGAGTGACCTGTAAAATATGTTTGAAACTGGCTGGGGTTAGCAAAAGGTTTTGGAGACTGTTAGTTTTTATACACCTGAAATCTGTTCATCTTGAACTATGAAGTCTGTTAAAGAGGCATACCTCTCTGTATTTTAGCAGGAAACTTCACGAATAAAGAAATGATCTACCAGTACCTTTAAATGCCGTTAGACAGATCTGGGAGGGATGAATGAGCAAAAAATGAGACAGCTTTTTTAGCTACACAGGCAATCCCAAATCCTCTCCTTGGTCCTTGGAGTACGTCAGTCTTAGAAACAGTGCTTGCCAATAGCCTTTGAGTACAAGAAGCCCAAAGATTGTTCCTGGGGGGGGGGCGGGGGAGAGATTTAGTCTATTTGTCTTGGCAGGACTCCCTGAGTGAAGCATCCAGGAAGAGGTGGAAGGCCACTTTTTGCCGTGTGGGTGGCTTTACCAAACCCAAAGGCAAGGCCTGGAGGTGGAAGGTCTTCTGTCTTCTTGGAGGAGCTAAAGTGTGCTGCGGAAGCTGCATATAGAAGCTCTTTTGTTAAAATGCCATACCCTCAGATCTGTAATGGCATTTAAGAACTAGATACCATTACCTGTTATTTAATCTGGGCATATAAGCTAAATTTAGGCATGTATTTTATCCAATTAGTTATAGTTTACCAATGCTAGTAAATGTAAGAAGATTAAAAGGAATATCTTAATAAGTCAAAGAATACGAACAAATGTGAATACTCTTTATCAAAGATGGTGGACTAGTACATGTGGGTACCCTTACCAAAGATGGCAGACCAGCACATCTGGGTACCCTTACCAAAGATGGTGGACTAACACATCTGGGTACCCTTACCAAAGATGGTGGACTAGCACACGTGGGTACCCTTACCAAAAGTGGAGAACTAGCATATGTGATTACTCTTACCAAAGATGATGGACTAGCACACGTGGGTACTGTTACCAAAGATGGTGGTGAGGTTAAAATGGTGGCCACCCACTGTAGTAATTT
The DNA here is from genome assembly GCF_000317375.1 of Microtus ochrogaster. Taxonomy (NCBI): domain Eukaryota; kingdom Metazoa; phylum Chordata; class Mammalia; order Rodentia; family Cricetidae; genus Microtus; species Microtus ochrogaster. The sequence goes on along the minus strand of NW_004949245.1, from coordinate 68,594 downwards.
GAGCGGCAGGGCTGCCTTCCCAGCACCCCACTGCCCACACGGCTAGCTTATGCCCCGAAATAATTAAATGGACACTGTATTCTTTTAAGCACTGCTTGGCCCATTTCTATCTAGCCTCTTTTAGGCTAACTCTCGCACCTGGACTAGCCCATCTCTAATAATCTGCTGTAGCCCACAAGGTGGCTTACCAGGAAGATTCTAGCCTACATCCATTCTGGGTCGGAGCTTCATCGCGTGTGCCTCAGAGAGCAGAGCTCTTGCCTCTGCCCGCAAGAGTGGAGCATCGTGTCTCTCTGAGGCGTCTGCCCTAGAGAGGAGAGCTGTCAAGTCTGACCTCACTTCCTTTTCCGCCCAGCATTCTGTTTGTTCTGTTTACTCCTCCCACCTATGCTTTAACCTATCAGGGCAAGCAGCTTCTTTATTTAATTAACCAATGACCTTCCTCCATCAACCCACATGTTTGTATTTTTCCAGAGCTGATGTAATCTGGAGATATAAGTTTTACTGGCCATAAACAAGCAAATGTGCAATCAAAAACTGAAAGAAAAATACATTTACACACTCACACAGACATACTGTGGCCACATTATATTCACAAACAGACAAATAGGACATTTTTAGAAACCTCTGTCTGCTGATTAATTAAAAAATCCTGGCCTAGGTGGGCAGCAAAACCCAGAAAAACACAGAGGTGATTTCACACAGTTTTGGAGTGGAAGGCAGGGGAAACAGATACCTTGTAGAGAGTCCCAGTGTGAGACAAACAGCAAACAGCAAAGAGGGGGGAGGGGACCAGGGTGATCTTGGTGTAGGCAGCAGGGGTCAGGGAAGCATGGCAAACAGCTAATGGGCAAGGATGGGGGAAACCTGAAACTATGTGTTCCTTCTCTGGGTGGCTGCCTAAATACCCTTTGGGAGTGGTGGGAAGTTGGATCGCTCTGGGCTTACCCTTGAGTCACTCTTGAATTTGATGGCTGCTTGATGCCTTGCTTCTTTTTCTGAAAATAGGTGAATGGTACCAGCAGAAAAACTGGAAGTGCAATTGAAAGGGGAGGTAGAACGCCACTGAGAACAGAGGACAGCTCTGCAGTTATGTTTTGTGGTCTCTGTATCAATATTAATGCTTCCCACATAGACAGCCAGGGATGACCTACAGAAATCTCAGAACACTAATGGTGTTAGTAACTCAAGTGATGGGTTTCACAGGCCCGGTGAGCTTCAGTGCTGAAGGCAGGGAAAGTCTTATTCAAATCTGGTTCTTTTCCAGTGAAAGATCCATTTTGAACTGTGTTAGTCTTTGACTCATTTTAAAAAGGAACACAATATTGGAAGCATTTGTGAAGTCACTTCCAGTAGCCCAGTGTCTATGAGACATGAGGCTGTATGTAGAGTGCAAGTTTATTTTCAATAATGTAGATAAATCCCAGTCTAGCAATCAGTAAAGGATCCTAGTGAGCAGTCTTGGTAAGAAAGTATTGCAGTCAGAGAGAAATCAGAAGAGACCCTTCTAAAGACCGCATTCTTTCTCAGGGTTTAAACACTGCATTGTGATCATTTCTGAATGTAGATTCCTGAGCCGGAAGTTAGTGAACTCGATTCTTTGTGTAGTTAAGTCTAATCGACTTTAAGTTTTATGAATACTATTCACTAGAGTTGAAATATAGTTATTTTATCCTTGCATTTTGTTTTGTTTAAATAAATCACACAATCTAACTATAGATCTAGAGTTTCCATCCTTTCCCCACTTAGGACACCTTAAATCATCCTGGATTATGTAAGGTGGCAAGCTTGCAGGTATTAAAGTATGCAAAATATTGAATTCTAGCTTTGGAAGGACTATTCATCACTTTGGTTTCTCTTGCATTTCATTTAACCAAAGTCAGGGAGCCTTGTCTTTCTCTATTCGTTATTTAAGATGCTTGGTTTAGAGGCGAATGTTTACTGCCCCTATAGTTACCTTATGATTATTAATAATGCAATCTCCTTCAGTATTTCTGTAAACAGCTCTTTTCTTGTTACTATTTGTCTAATTTTTTTAGCTCTCATTTAAATTTTAATTTTGTTGTTTATTAACCGGGCGGTGGTGGCGCACGCCTTTAATCCCAGCACTTGGGAGGCAGAGGCAGGCGGATCTCTGTGAGTTCGAGACCAGCCTGGTCTACAAGAGCTAGTTCCAGGACAGGCTCCAAAACCACAGAGAAACCCTGTCTCGAAAAAAACCAAAAAAAAAATTTTTGTTGTTTATTGTCCAAAAGATATATTTTGGCCTATACTGCCATGGATGCTTTCAACGTTATCTGTTAATACTCAGTTGAAGAAAGAATAAATTCATACCTGGATCAAGTTTGACAAAGTAAGACTAAAACTGACATGATAATTAACTTTTGCCCAGCAACTGTTTTATTCTCTTCAGTATGTCTCCGTTTCAGGGCTTTGTAGAAACCCCCTTATGCTCAGGGATCTATACAAAAGATCTGAGTACCGACAACTAATGTGTTTACCACATTGTGATTCCCAGGTCAGTGGAACACTCTGGGAAACTGGAAAAAAATGCAGATTCTCCATTCTTACTCCAAGCCTACACAATCACCAACTTGTATGGCGTTAAAGTTTGAGTGTTTTTGGATTAAGCACTTTTTGCCATGACAATGTGGTTGTATCTGCAAGTGATCATGAGCCATTCTCTCTCCATAGAACCACACAGAATGGAAGACTTATAGGACAGACAGTGAAGAGCATCCTGCATATTTATAGACAAAATGCAACAACAATTCCCCTCTTATCTTGACTGCTGTGAATGGTTTCTGAAACTTTTAATTATAGTAGGCACAGCGGGCCCATCTAAGACAGAACATACCTGCTAACCTGACTTTGAACAACAGATATGAGAAACTTTTAACTTTATCAAAAAGCATTACAATTTACGATTATTTTCCCAATGGGACTTTCTCGGGTTCAAATTAGCTCTGGGAACAGGAGAAGATAAATTGTTGTTTTAAAATATGCCAGTGAAGTGTTGTTTCAGAGAGTGATAAGGTATGATGCCATCAGCATGCAGTGAGCAAACCCAGATAAATGATTCGCAGCTTCCCAAAAAAGGTGAGGGGAGAGGGAATACTGACTAGTGGGAGACTGACCTTGAATTCTATCTCTTATTTTCAAAGGGATTTCTGTTTTCCATTCCACGAGGCAACTATGCGCTGCGCCCCAGTGACCCCTTTAAAAAGAATATCAATAACGATGCTTTGCATTGCATCCCTAAGCCACAGTGACGCTGCTATCCTGCTATCTCTCACCTTTCCAACTCCTCTAACCATGCCCCACATCAGCAACAAAACTAAAGAAGCTGATACAAATCAAAGAGACAATTAAATGGAAAAAGTTTCTTTTCCCTCTCCTCCTTATAAGATGTTTTAGACATAGTGAAAATGATCTCTTGAGTGCTACAGTAAAGCAAGATATCGCCTTTATGATTCTCTGCTCCAAATCCTCGACTGTTACCCACAAATGAAGGGGTATGTCGATTCTTGTCTCTCGAAAGCATACATGAGAAAAAAAGAGACTTTAAAATGTTTTCTTAAGCAATAAATTGTACTAGAGGTTACATTTGCTATTTATTAGTAACCTATAAATATTTGCAAAGTATACATGGTTCATTGACTTTTAAATGATTTTTCTTAGTTTGTTTTGGGTTGCTTTGAAAAGGTTTTATTAAAATAAAGTTAAAAGACAAAAAGAGACTTATTTCTCTAAGAGTACGTAGGAGATTAAGTAGGCCAGGATTTGGTATAAACTAATTCTACATGAGTTATGCTCTTCCTCCTGCTTAATAAACAGGTTCTCAGGGCAACCTGCTATGAGGAAATGAGGGTTTCTCTTTGACCTCATCTAAGAATACTTATATCATTTGTGAAGATTGCACTCCCATTGCCTCATCGCTTCTCAGAGGTCCCGCCTATTACTGTAGATATCAATATGTGAATTTGGGATGACATAAACACTCAGACTGTGGCAAGCTACAACGTGATTGTTCTTACTTTCTCTTCTGATGGGTTGAAAAGAGAAGCAATACTTAAAGACATCTCCGTATATTTCCATTTTTCTTTCTTCAAATAGCCCCAGGCCCTGAGAACTGAAGCACTTTTACTGAGCTCCATATATTTTGTTAATTCAAAACTGCACTTCTGTGAGAGTCAGGTCTCCCGAGCCTTTGAGATTCAGCCTGCCAGCATTTCAATATGGGTGGAAGGTGAACGATGAATATTTATTTAGCACTAATGACCCCTACTCAGGACTTTGTCAGATGTGATTTCTTCTGCTTCATTCTATACCCTGTCATTTCTACAACTTTTAACTACACAAATGACACTGAAAATTAGAACCCTTTTTAATTGAAATTATTGTTCCTTACCTTACGATGGGAATTACTGAAAGGTATCTCTGACCTCTGTGCCACCTATTGTATGATTTCTTATTTTATTTCTTGTAGAGCACAGGAGTGGCAAGTTTACTTTTGATTTCACTTGTCCTTTTGTAGATCTAATATTGATATTTAAAACATACAGCTAGTTAATATTTATTACTTTGCTTTTAAAATAATAGTGGTAAAATGAAATTCATGTCAATCAAAATTTATAAAATATCATTAACTATTATAAACACTCTAAGGTGCTGGATGTAATAGTACATATATTTAATTCATCCGTCATACAGGAGGCAGGGGCAGGCAAATCTGAGTTCTCGGACAACTTGGTCTATAGACTGAGTTCCAGGACAGCCAAGGCTACACAGAGAAACTTTGTCTTCATAAATGAATGAATGAATAAATATATAAATAAATAAATAAATATCTTAGGGTATGTACTAGGGAAAAATGAAGAAAAGTGTGTGCATATTTTTGTGATGGTAGAGGGATTTAAAAATAATTGCATACACATACACATACCTGTTGTTGAAAATCAAAGAGAGATTTCAGGACAACAAAACTTAGGTTCCCTCTATTTGATTTTTAGATTTCCCTATAATTATCAACTCAAAGTATCCAAGTTTGCCTAACAGTAATTATTAATTGCAATACATAAGAAAGACATCATAAATGTAAATGGAAAACAATATGATAAACTGAATGAAGCCAGTTTTCTGACCCGGTAATCCTGTCCATACAATTTGGAAACAAAGAGAGCAAAAATGACCACAAATTCACTATATTAATCTTTGAGTTGTTTATGCAAGATCAGATGCCATGGGTAGATATGAAATTGTTCCTTTCTTCCAAAGCAGGCAGCATGTTGCTTTGGCTTCCCATTATCCAGTCATCTATCTTCGGCTGACTGTATCCCCATTCTCTTCTGAGCTAGCACCATTTTCATTTCAGTCTCCAGGGGCCTTGGCTTGATTCCTTTCTCGTGATGAGTTATATGACCTGCCGTATCTGGCCAGCATCTCGCTTCCTTGGGCAACAGTGATTGTATGTGGGTGAGGCCCTGGCCTATTCAGAGCCAGTGATGAAGCAAGATCATTCCAGAGACCTGGAAAGATATGCCTGTGGAATTATGGTTTGGAAAAGTTTTGAAAGTAATGTGGTGTTTTGAATACAAAAGAGTTTCATAAAACAAAGATGGCCTGTGGAGAGAGCAGATCCGGTTTGCACAGTGTCATATCAAAATCTATCTAAAGAAGTTCTGTGGTTGCAGTCTTGCTACTCATACGCGCCAATAAGTTGCTTTTTTGGCATAAGACCATTGAATTTGAGATTTCTCTCAACTGGAGCTGAGATCCCATTCACTGTGCCAGTGTGAAGAGGCTCACCAAGAGTAGGCAACTCAAAGCTCTTCATGTTGAGGAAGAAATTGGGTCTGACATGAAAGATAATGCTACATCAAATGCACAAGTGCTGGGCTTGGCAATGATGTTGACATTTCTCATGGAAGAAAAAGAGAAAATGTAGTCTTTGCAAGTGCACATAAACAATAAGGAAGCAACAGGCAACACCCAGCTTCATTGTCTATGTCCTATGCTCTCAACCCTACATTGCCCTAAATTGCCTGTTTACAAATTCTGCCAATCAGTTGTGCTGTTATTGGATGGGGAGCCGTCTTTTAAAAGGTGAGATGTTATAGTAACAATTCCATTATGAGTGGAGAATATCAACTGTAGCAGGAGGATGACCGTGATTAGAAATAACCTCCTGTTTCAGGAGCTCTGCTATGGGTAAACAATGTAATAGAAGGTGATGACCATATTCTAGGGTTAAGTTGAATCTGGGAATAGATGTTAAAAATGAAGAAATGATAAACTGGAAAAAAAGTAAGTGGTTTGAGTTTCTGGACCAGCATTTAAGGAGCTTATTTACACAATCCTAATAACTAGTAAAAATCTCAATGAAATAAAAAAAATAAGCGTATTCTTAAATATATAAAACATCGAGGTTATAGGACAAAGCCTTGCATCCTAAACTAGAATAACAGACAGAGGCGTCCACTTACTCAAAGCAAGAATCGATGGGCAGAAACATCTGGCAATCACTGATGGGAAGGGAAGCCCAGGACGGATGGAAGAACTGCCAGAGTCCTGGTTATAGACTGCCCACCCATTCTATTAATTATGACTTCAGTGGCTCAACCAGCGCCTCAGAGTCAAATCGCTGTTTGCTTATGGAAGGTAGTGAAGATGAGGGGTCCCTTTAAAAGTTCCAGAGCATTTGCCCTCAGGAGAAACTACTATTTTAGATCAGTCTGTATTGTTGGAGGCTCTCGTCAATGCCCAAAAACAAAGCCTAACTCTCTTAATAGGAGAGAAACAGCCAATTCTAACTCTTACATATTCTCATGGCAGAGGCAGAGAAAATACCTAATTCCTCCTACCTGCAGCCATCCTGTCCTGCTTAAGGCAAAATGACCGAGGAACATTGTCCAGGGGTGTAGAGTCACTAAAGGACAGATAAAACATACAGAAAATAATTCTGTGACAGTAATGGTATCATGTGCCTTTGGGAAAATTCAAATTGAAGCAACAAAAGGGATATCACTATCTATCCATTGGAGTAATCAACATTTAGAACATCAAAAACATTGAAATATGGGAGAACTTGTGAGTTCAGAAACTCATTGTTGGTAAGGGTGAAAAGCAGTACCAAAGATAAAAGATGGTTTGATGGTTCTTTATAAAGCTAAGGATGATAATATCTTATGGCATCACGATCAGACTCCTTAGTATTTACTTATGGAATTGGAAACGTATGCCCACCAAAGGTCTGCATACAGAGGGGCATAATAGCTGTATTCACAATTGTCTAAATGTATAAACAACAATTGTAGTCACTTAAAGTGAGTCCAATTACAATGCATTGTGAAAAAGGCAAAACTGTGGTGATAATGAAGATCAAGCCTTAACTCAGTAGGGGTTCAGGAAGAGTGAGGAAGTGGAAATATTCTGTAGGCTGTTCTGAGGACTTGAATAAAGTTATCCATTTGTCAAACTTGTGGATATGAATACCACAATGGGAAAACCGTAATGCCAAGTGTGCACTTTAGTAAGTAACAGTGTTTAGATATTGATTCATTGATGGTAACAAGAGCAACACAGTAATTGAAAACAGTAATAATAGGTGAAACCAGATAGGGAAAAAAGATTTATGGGAAAGCTTTTGCTCATTTCTTTCTGAAAACATAGAATTGTTCACTAACACGTATGCTAATTTAGCAGGTGAGAAACAAAGCCCAATTTACAAAGCAAATACTAATGTGTCATCTTAACTAAGTGAGCAAAAGCTAGCAACAGCAATGGGATTGTAATGTGGTAATGTGCTTGCTGTGGTGTCATGATGGTATGCTTTGATTATACAAGGGATGTTCTTACCCAAGTACTTAGCATGGATCTCCAGGCATCTGGAATCAAACCATACCTTCTTTGAAGGACTACTTAATCAGCTATCCTCAAATGTATGTGTGTCACTGATAAAGTCATAAGAATAGAATTCATTTAAAGATTAATGAGTGATATGCTATACAAGTGTAATTCATGGTCTTGACAGCTCTCTTGTTTTCAAAAAGTTTATTAGGGACCATTGATGTTCAATTAAAAACATAAAATATGAATTATTAGTTTATACAGTAAACTAATTTTTATCAAAGTTCACTTTCTAAAATTTATTAGATTTTTTTTTTTAAAAAAATACCAATCCAAGTTCCCACTCCTCCTCTCACATTCCCTCCACACACCCTCCCACCCCACCATCCTCCAATCCTCAGAGAGAGTAAGGCACATTTTTTGTGGAAGGTCCAAGGACCTTTCTACTAAATTTAGGCTGAGCAAGGTATGCATTCAAAGAGAATAAGTTCCCCAAGTACATACAGTAGGGATAAATCCTGGTGCCAATTCCAGTGGCTCCTCAGTCTTCCCCAACCATGCAACTGTCATCCACATTCGGAGGGACTAGTTTGGTCCTATGCTTGTTCCTTCCTGGTCCAACTGGAGATGGTGAGCTCCCATTAGCTTAGGCAGAATATTTCAGTAGGTGAACCCATCATGATCTCTTTGCTCATATTCTCATTTTTCCCATTCTTCAACTGGACTTTGGCAGCTCAGTCCAGTGCTCTGATGTGGGTCTCTGCCTTCGTTTCCATCAGTTGCTAGATGAAGGTTCTATGGTGATATTTAAGATATCCATCAGTTTGACTACAGGGCAAATCAAGATCATGCCCACCGCACCCCTCTCCTCTATTGCTTAGGGTCTTAGCTGCGGTCATCCTTGTGGTTTCCTGGGAATTTCTCTAGAGCCAGGTTTCTGCTGACCCTATAATGGCTCCCTCAGCCAAGATATCTCTTTCCTTGCTCTCATCTCTGTCCTTCCTCCATCTTGACTAGCCCATTCCCTCAAGTTCTTCTAAACCCTCCCCCTTTCTCCTTCTTTTTCCCTTCCACCCCTCTTCCCCCTATCCCCTGCTCCCAATTTTGTCAGGCAATCTTGTCTGTTTCCAATTTCTAGGTGGATCTATATATGTTTTCTTTGCATTCACCTTATTACTTAGCTTCTCTAGAATTATGAACCATAAGCTCAATGTCTTTTGTTTATAGCCAGCATCCATTTATGCATGAGTACATACCATATTCATCTTTTTGGGTCTGGGTTACCTCACTCAGTATAGTGCTTTCTAATTCTATACATTTGCATGAAAAATTCAAGATGTCACTTTTTTTTTTTTCCACTGAGTAGTACTCTAATGTGTAAATGTGCCACATTTTCTTTACCCATTCTTCAGTTGAGGGGCATCTAGGTTGTTTCCAGGTTCTGACTATTACAAATAATGCTGCTAGGAACATAGTTGAACAAATGTTTTTGTGGTATGATTTAGCATCTTCTTTTGGGTACCAAGAGTGGTATTGCTGGATCCTGAGGTAGGTTGATTCCTAATTTTATGAGAAACTGCCATACTTATTTCCAAAGTGGTTGCACAAGTTTGCATTCCCACCAGCAATAAATGAGTTTCCCTTTACTTCACATCCTCTCCAGCATAAGCTATCATTGGTGTTTTTTTATCTTAGCCATTCTGATAGGTGTAAGATGGTATCTCAGAATTGTTTTGATTTGCATTTCCCTGATGGCTAAGGATGTTTGAACATTTCCTTAAGTATCTTTTGGCCATTTGAGATTTTTTTGTTGAGAATTTTCTGTTTAGTTCTGTACCCCGTTTTTAATTTGGTTATTTATAATTTTAATGTCTAATTTCTTTAGTTCTTTATATATTTTGGAGATCAGTCCTTTGTCTGATGTGGGGTTGGTGAAGATCTTTCCCCATTCTAGGCTGCCTTTTTGTCTTACTGACTGTGTCCTTTGCTTTACAGAAGCTTCTCAGTTTCAGGAGGTCCCATTTATTAATTGTTTCTCTCAGTGTCTGTGCTACTGGGGTTATATTTAGGAAGTGGTCTCCTGTGCCCATGCATTGAAGACTACTTCCCACTTTCTCTTCTATCAGGTTCAGTGTGCTTGTATTTATGTTAAATTGTTTAGCCCATATGGACTTGAGTTTTGTGCACGTCTTTAACTATGGAAGTGAGACCTTGTAATATAAAAATCACACACTACCCATTGAAACAGGCACCGATGCTATGCTCTGAGAGACAATATTGCATATTTCCTAAAAGTTTTATCTATCTATCTATCTATCTATCTATCTATCTATCTATCTATCTATCTATCTATCTATCTATCTATCTATCCACACACTCAGACAAGGATCATTAGAACAAGTTAGATAAAGTATTTCTAGCTGTCCAGTATATGATGGAAGCAAACAAACAGGAACAAACTAACGTTCCGTGGTGTGAGTTAGTATTTCTTAAGATTCCTGAGTGTCTATTGTTCTAACCAGTCAGAGTAAACTATCTTTTTACTTGCATTGATTCTCTCAAGTTTAGGCTTATGATCCAATTTAAATAACACTGAGTTTTGGAGGACATGGGAGAAAAACATCTACTCTTTATGTATTTCCAGAGGAAAGAAGACTTTTAGGGCTCTTTGTATCTGTGTATGTATGTGTGAGAGAGAGAGTGAAAGAGAGAGGGACACACACACACACACACACACACACCCACACACACACACACACAGCTGGTTAAGGAACCACCTTTAGGAAGATGGGTTCATAGTAAGGTAATGCTTTTTTTTTTTTCCTTCCTGGAATTCCTGCCTGCTTTGTGGAGTTCCTGCCAGTGACAGTGTGACATAGCTGAGTTTGTCTGCTTTACTGAATTCTGACTCCGAAAAACTTAACTTTTCTTTTACTTCTTTCTTTTATTTTTTTTTTCCTTTTCAGTTCTGACTAGAGCCTAGGTATGCTTTTAAGCTTTTTAAACTAAGGCTTTAAAAGGATGCCTTACTCTGCTTCTAATACAGTCTCACGAAATCCCTTACACATGGTTTGCCATCATGTGGCTTGCCTCCATGCCAGCGTATCTTCTGTGTTTTCCTCTTCTAGGCAGCTGCAAGATGTACAGTTTGTCTGCCCTTGGGTTTTCCTTTTAAAATCTAATAAGTTGTTTCGAGTTTCCCTTTGTGTTGATTTTTTTGTCTTAGAATTTCTGTTTGTGTCTGTTCTTAAATTCATTTATCAGGAGACTTATAACCCCAAGACAGAACTTCAGTTCTCCTAATATCGTATGATAGCTTCACTGAGGTGCCCCAAGATGTTGGCAATACTTCTTAATTTTCATTCTTCAATTGACAGAGAATGCAGGCCTGGAACCCTAGAAACTCCCATGTAAATACAAAGCCATACATGTAAGTCTATAATGTCAGCACTGTGAGAAAAGGGGACAGGAGGATCACTGTTGTTTCTTGCTGCTGGACCAGCTTTAAGTTCAAAGACAGATGCATTATCAAAGGACTATGGTGAAGTGGGATGGAGCAGTACACTGGTTACCCTCTTCTAGCCTCAACAGTTATGGAGACATATCTAGAGAAGAGCCTAATTCTATTGGTAATTGAAATTCTGAATTTTTAAGTGATTTACTAAAGGGTTTTAAAAAATAGTTATTTTTATGTGTATGTGTATTTTGCCTGCATGTATATCTGTTTGCCACAGGTATTAAATGCCCAAGAAGGCATCAAATATCCTGTAACTAGCATTATATATAGTTGTTTGCTTCCATATGTGTGCTGGACACTGAACTCTGGTCCTCTGCAGAAGCAATAAATTCTCTTAACCTGTGAGTCATCTCTTCAGCCTTGGAAGGTAATTAAGGTTGCTACAGCTTTAAATGGTTTTGTCTTCTTTAAAATTTCTATGTTGAAATGTCAATCACTAGGTGAAATGGTCCTGAAGATGAGGTCTAAAGGGAGGTGTTTAGTTGTGAGTGCCTAGTCTTCATGGAGAGAACTGATGTAGCTACTCAGAAGGCTTGCCAGACTGCTTTATCTGTCTTTACTGCTGTGTTATGGACACAGTGTTCCTTTGTTCCAAAGAATAGAATCCCCAGCACCTTCTTAGAAGTCCACAGGTCAGGCACAACCTGCGGTGCCTTTATTTTGGTTACTCCTTCCCCCAAACTCTTGAAAGAATAAACCCCATTCTTTATGAATTACTCAACCTGTGGTATGAAACTCGGGCTTGGTCAGAAACAGTGAATTTTAATATTTATTTGAGTCTGTGTTTTTGAAGCCTGCTTTGTTTGTATCTTTGCTCTAAATCAGTTCTGAGTTGTATTATCTACACTGGTAACAGAAATCTGTTAAATAAAATGATACTGTTAGTCATGTATGTTTCAGACGGGTGAATAAAAAGAATATGTAGGCATTCCCTATAACAAAAGTTTAGACTCATTATTTGCATTTATAGGCAGAAATAAAATTGTCATTAGATGTAGTTTTCAATTGACACTATCATTTGATGTGGCTTTTTGGGTTGTTTTAATGACTGTTTTCTGCAATGATGTTTTTATTCAACTGTTTAACTGGATGCATCATTGAAAGGAGTCGATTGCATTCCCAGATGCTCTTTTGTTTGTGTGACAGATATCACCATGCTTGTCCACATCACAGTGATTTCCTCCTCTATTCCCCACTGAGTCACCTTCAGACTTGTAGGGCAGCACTCGAAATTGTAATTCTCATTGTAAACGGATAAAAGAAATGGCTACAGTGAAAGCAAGATAAAAAAAATAAGAAATTTTTTTATACGTGCAGATGGAAATCATGATCTGTAGCACTGAGAATTTATTTCTTAATAGTTTCAAATGTTTTAAGTAGGCTGATAGCGTGAGTATCAAATACAGAAAATATTAGCTATTAAGGAACTTATACCTATTGATCACCCTTAAGCTCAAGTTTTCATTTTTACCAAAGTGTAACACTAGAGTATGAAAAATAAAATTAGGGACTAAAAAGATGGCTCCATCAGTAAAGCACTTAAGTAAGATGCAAACATGGCGACTTGAGTGTGAGTCACCAGCCCTGATCTAAAAGAGTGTGGCAACATATACCCATAATCCTACGTCACTGGGATTCACTGGCTGGTCTTGTTCTGTGAGTGACAGATTCAGCAAAGACCTTACCTCAGAAAGGAAGTTAGAGAGTGACAGAGGAGACATCTGATGTCTACTTCTCATACACATATGCATTGTGTGCCTGCACGCGCACACGCACACACACACATACACACGTCAGCATATCGGTGCACATGTGAACACACATGCATGCACACACTTACACTCACACAAATACACTTAAATAACATATAACTTGGAATTAGCGATCTTTTAGAACTTGGTTACTTGTAATACTACTTTTGGAATTCCACAATGTTTGGCTCTTCCTAAGTGACTTACATTTTGAGCATTATGGATAAACGGTATGATGAGTGGTGACTATCATATGTTTCAACTCCAATTCTTGGTCTTTGTTGAAAAGACCATGAGTTCCACAAATGTTATTAAGGATCTTGAGATGATATACTATATGCATTTACTGCCTCCTAAATCCAGTGAAAAATACCTCCATGAAGGACCTTAAAGAAAGGAAGGTCATTTGGATAGAGACAGAGTGGATATCCAATAGAGCTCCAAGGGTTGGCTGTGATTCTGAGAATCTGGATGATACACCCCTTTCACAAACTTTGGAGAGAAAATTTTTCTTTTGGCAATTTGGTTTTGGACTTTAGGGTTTGAAATCTGCAAAAGAATAAATCTCTTTGTTTCAAACTACTAGCTTGTCAATATGTTCAGCAGCCACAGAAACTAAGACAAATGCTGAAACTGTAATGCTAAATACTGACCACACTGACATATTTAATGCACCAAATACTGATGTTATAGATGCCAATAGTGTAATTATCCATTGGAAGTCTGTATTCGTACAGAACTTGGAAACTGGTTACAGTTTATCTTGTGTATTTTTAATGGAAATTAAAAATATACAAGGATATTTATCCTATCCTCAAGGTATGGCATTAAAATATTGTTACTTAGCAGCTAGTCGCCTTGGGGAATCTGTTTTTGAGGATCTTTGAGATAGGAGTAGGAGTAAGAATGTGTTTGTTCATAAATCTTAGAAGGTTTTGAATAGTATGTGTAATTCAGAAACTCTTAAGGTTTGCTTAGAATCAAATTTAAATTCCTTTCCTTAGCCTAAAAGTCCTTACCATGTCTAGTCCCTTATTTTTCTTTGTTGCATGTCACAAATTAGGTTTTGTGACAGAGCTAAATCTCCAGCCTGTCCCCATTTGTTTTGGTAATTTTTGACACTGAATTTCACTATATGGCATAGGATGTTCTTAAATTTGTGGTCCTTAAACTTTATTTATTATTTATTTATTTATTATTATTATTATTTATTATTCACTATCCCGAATAGCTGGGATTATAGGTATTTGTCACCATGTCTGGCTGGTTTCTTTGTAATTATTAGCTTCTCTCTTTCTGCTCCTCGTTGTCAGCATGTGGTTTAGCTTTGATAAATCTTATGATGTCTCTATAGCAGATTAAATCAGTTAGGCTTCATTGCCCATGTCTCTTTGACAGGTTAAATGACTCTGTAAATATGAAATGTGTATCATACCCTTTGGCTAAATCAGTGGTTCTCAACCTTCCTAATTTGTGACCTTTTAATACAGTTTCTCATGTTGTAGTAATCCTCATCCATAAAAGCATTTTGTTACTTCTTCATAACTGTAATTTTCTACTCTTATGGATTGTAAATGTAATGTAAGTATTTGATATGAAGATTACCTGATATATGATCCACAGGATGAAAACTACTTGGGTAAATATAGACACATATACACTTAAGACATTTTTCAATTTACAGGAAAATCCAAAACCTAATTTGGATAGTTGTAGTTGGAAATGAGGATATCCTCCTTCCTTCTAGATGCTAGGTCTGTCACTGTTCTCACATGGATTCCTCTTGGTAATACACATTGAGGGACAGAGTTAATCTAAACCTCAAGATATGACCTAAACATGGTGGTGGACTTCAAAAAAATCTCCCTCTTCTGATATCATTGTTAGGAAGCTGTGTATTTGGTATATGAACTTTGAGAGGACAGAAGCAGTGAGCCTATGGTAAGACACCCAAAACAGTGGAACAGAGAAACATAGCAGAGATCATTCTGATACCAGTGAATTTAATGTCTGTATAACTCTAGCCTTTCACTTCTCTCTCTCTCTCTCTCTCTCTCTCTCTCTCTCTCTCTCTCTCTCTCTCTCTCTCTCTCTCTCTGTTATTTTTTATTCTTGCTTTGTTTCATTTTGGCAGAAGTAAAAATAAAACCTAGGGCCTCTTGCACAATAGGTATATACTATGCCACTGAACTACACTCTCATCTCCCAATTGTAGGTGGAGATAGTGATTTAGTTTCTTGGCCAATCAGATCTGAATAATCATACAAAACTATATTAATTACAACACTGTTTGGCCTATTAGCTTAAGCTGTTATTAACTAGCTCTTACATCTTAAATTAACCCATTTCTATTAATCTGTGTATTGCTATGAGGCTGTGGCTTACTGGTAAGGTTGTAGCACCCTTTTCCCTTGGCAGCTACATGACCTCTCTCTGACTCCGCCTCCTTTCTCCCTGCATTCAGTTTAGTTTTCCCACCTAGCTCTATTCTGCCCTGTCATAGTCCAAAGCATCTTCCTTATTAATCAATGGTAATAAGAAATATTCACAGTGTACAGAGGGGAATCCCACATCACCCAATGTATATTAAAACCAGTCCCTCTTTACTCTGTGTATGTTAGTTTGTAGTGGGAAAACTTGCCAATAGAGATAAAAATTTCAGCTTTCTCATGTTCTATGATTCATGTATATGATATATTCAGTCATATGGTCTATATATACACATTCATAATACCCTCCATGAAATTATAGATGGTAACTAAGAACAATGGAAATAGCCTGCAATGTTTGAATATCTATGGGATCTCACTGGACATCGGTTACATCCCTGGTACTATGTCTCCCTCTCTTCATCTCCTTTCTCACTTCCCTTCTTCTTTTGTTAGTCTCCAGAGTCCAGTAGGGGTATTTTCTTCTTGTAGGGTAATTCTTTGTGTGTATAAATATGTGTGTATAACAGTGTGTAAAGCAAGCCTCTACAAGAGTAGATTTCCATATATATTTTTGAAAGGACTTTGGTTTTATTTATCCCTTCCAGAATTCTATTAGAGAATTCCTTATCCTCTACTACTCCATGGTGAATTAGCCTTTCCTGCCTCATTTTTCCCTTAACACTTAATAGAAGTGCATTCTATCTCCCCTCTCTTGAAAGTTCCCCTCTATGATCAATCAGCAATTTCATGACCTCTATAGATATTCCAAATGAAAGACACATTCTTGAAGATACCAAGATGATATCCACAGATAAATAAAGTAAAGACATTTATCTTTCTGAGACCATGTTACTATGTGTATTTCTAGAAGTAAAACATATCATAACTAGCTATGAACCCAGTTCTAGTAATGGCTGTCCAGGCAGGAAATGCCAACTAGTGGAATAGTGGCAAATACATTATTGAAGTAATGACTTTTTGGATTAGATTTATGTCACAGTCCCAAGATGAAACTTATATCTAACACCATTTTTAGACTAAGAGTCTATAGCTAGAGAGATCATAGGTTCTAAAGCAGAACTGAATAAATGAACATAATATTAAATTGGTTATTAAAGATTTACTATTGTGCCCATAGACAAATACATCTTTTAACCCTCATCTACAAAGCTTCTATTTTAGGAGATGTTGATTTTTACAGTGACCTTTGCTGGCTAAGGATCAGAGAAAGAGATTCTGCAGAAAGTTCATCCCTAAAGGGAACATATCTACTGAACCTTTTCTGATCCCAAGGCTCAGCAATTTATTGTGGAAGAGGGGACAGAAAAGGTTGAATAGCTAAAGGAAACCATGTCTTCTGGACACAGCAGGGCAGATGCACATATTAACTCACAATAATTGTTGCAACATGAACAAAATATCTGTAAGTTTAAGCCAAACCACATCTCAACAAGGAGCAAGGATTTGGGCACACAATGACATCCCTAGTCATGGAGCTACTGGCAATAGTAAATTACTATGAGTGAAAGAGGAATTTTTTTCTAAGAGTGAAGCCTCTGGTAAGCTGAACACCCTTAGTAAAGAACACATATTCAAGAGTATTTGGGTAGCATGAACTAGTCAAGAAGAAATTTTTTTAAAAAGGAGAAAATGTTGTGGTGTGGAAAGTCATTCTGTATATGTGTTGCTTTTATTGGTCAATGAATAAAGCTGTTTCAGCAACTGGCTTAACAGAATAGAACAAGGTGGAAATTCCAAGAAGATAGAGGAAGAAAGAAGGTGGGGTCAGGGGGAAACCAGGTAGCCGCCATAGGAGATAGACGCCAGACACTGGACAGAATCTTGTCGGTAGGCCACAACCACAAGGTGATACACAGATGAATATAAATGGATTAATATAAGATGTAAGAGTTACCTATGAATATACTTAAGCTATTGGCTAAACAGTATTGCAATTAATATAGTTTCTGTGAGTTTAATTTGGGTCTGGTAAGCTGGGAATGAATGAGTTGTCTCTGCCAACAAATTGACACACCAACATGGGCTAACTATGTCCACATAAAAACGTGAGAAAGCCCTCTTGGTCCTGACTTCCTTGCTCATCTTCTCCCTCCTTCTGTTCCTCATTGGGACTTTGGGAGCTCAGTCCAGTGTTCCAGTGTGGGTCCATCG
>NW_004949245.1:33159-50042 GCF_000317375.1 Microtus ochrogaster | reverse complement strand
CTTTCTTAATAAAAAAAAAATTAAGAATAGAATAAAAAATAAAAAATAAAAAAAAAATAAAATAAAAAATAAAAAAAAACCGTGAGAAAGCTTTAAAAGGAATTCTAGACACAAAGGAACAGAATTAAGCACGGCTTCTTGGTATCCACCATTTTTTAAAAGATGGGCCTGTTTGCTGGCAGCAATCAGGGGTGCCACAGCTCCTTTAAGAGAGGTCTTTCTGATTCAACATTAGCAGAAACAACAACAACAACAACAACAAAAACCACATGACTTCTTTAAGAAAGGGCAGCTTCCTGCTTTGCCAGCAAAAACAACTATGACTCTTTTAGGAGGTCCTGCTACCAAGCACTTGAATGGGGTTTGTGGGCTTGGGTGCTTGTATGTGGGCTTGGGGTTAGGAGGAAAGTAGCTGAGAGCATGCCTGCAGTTTAGAACCCCAGCCTGGGCAAACAGCCAGATTGAGTCTGGAAGATGTGCACAGGCAAGAGAGCATGGTGGATTCCTGCCACCATATACAGAGATATTTCCAGGCTGTGTAGTGTGCTACATGGCAGATTTAGCTTTTACTCAGCTAAAAAGGGTTTATATTCCCAGAGTGTAGGTGGTAAGGACGGCTCCCACCCAGCAGTCTCAGAGGCCGAGAACATGCCTCTGCCATGTTAGACTGGGCAGAGCAAGCAGGCAGGGGCAAGTTGGTCCTAGCCATGCCTGCTTAGCATTAAATAGAAAGTGCTCCTGGTCAGAAAATAATTACAGATACGCAATAAAGACTAATTCAGATGGAAAAGACATCTAAAAGGGTCACAGGGTTGAATAAATGTACATAAGCTTGGAAGAAGAAGAAGTAGTTATAAAAAGAAGTATATGGTTTGAAAAAAAAACAGTAAAGTCTTTAAAGAGACAGAGTGCAGACAGTCATAGATTAAAGGAGTAAAGATAATAAATATTAAACTTGTAAAACGATGTAGTGGAGTAAGAAAAATTAACCACATAAAAAAGGAATATACACAGAGAGTCTGGATTATTTGTATTATTATATTTTCTTCATTTTTTTTTTTACTGTGAATGAGCTAAGTGTAAAGAAACATTTCATTGTATGGGCTGCTAGACTAAATATATATATTAATGTCTCCTACTCCCCTTTTCTTCTTTTAAGGTAGAGTCTTTGTATGTTCCTAGGATGGTCTGGATCTGACAGTCGCCTTACCTGTGCCTCTTGAGTACTGATATCACATGTAACTTAACCTTACTGATTGGATGAAAGTTATGCTTAGAAAGAAACAGAAAAGATCCTAAGCAGCTACCTTGGTATACTGGAACAAAGGTTTCGTTTTAGAAAACCACATTATAGCTTTATTGTTTGTTTCTTTTAAAATAGTTCTTTAAAAAATATTGGCTGTAATTTTCTACCCTATATGTCAAACAATACATCAATCTCAGTGTTTATTGTTAATGTTTTTCTTTATTAATTTTCATGATCCGCATTGCTCTGAAATTATTTTCAAATTTTATTATTTTTATTTTTACTATGGATATCCTGGTATACTAAGTGCTCAAGGAATAAATGAAAATGAACTAACAAATTGGATGTATCAGAATTTACTTTCACTGTCTTGAGATGGCTGCCAACAGCTGTAGGCCAGATATGTACAAATTCAAATCCTTGAAAAGTAAACTGACTGGTCAGATCTGAGTCATGTGCCAGGAATAGTCTTGAACATACCTTAGTACATAAATGGAATGTTTGTAGAGAGCTTCCAAAGAAAATTACCCCATGGAGAAAGGACAAATAGATGCTGACTAGCAAGAGTACATCCAAATAATAGGCTTTTAAAATCTAGCATAATATACTTCAACATAACAATATGCGACAACTTTAGTATACTTTAAAAACAGCTTAAAGTAAGGACTGTCCTGTGATGAAACTCTTCTCAGAGTAAATCCATTTTTAATTACTGGTATTGTGAAAGTAACTTCTTTTTTTTTGTATAACTCATTGACTTTTAATTTAATTAATTTATACTTCCTAAAACAAATATTCCTAATATAATAGCATTGTCTTACTTTTTAGAGTCCATTCCATTTACCATTCAGACCCAGTGGTAGTCTGGGTCTTAATTAATTAAAATAAAACTGAAAATCAACACTTGAGTATTGCAGATAGTTTTCTGTGTGTTTCCTTTCTTAGCATTTACTGCATTTTCTTGCTTTATGTTGACAACATGGCCTCAGTGAAAAAGAACATCTTTCAAATAGTGAGACTTTAAGTTGGGTTTGTTTTCTCAGAGAAATCTGGAAATTCATGTAGGCTTCTTCTACATACTGTTTATAATCAGCACTCAATATTTGATAAGTGTCCTAAAGTCCTAAAGAAAACCTATAAATATTTTTTTCTTTTAAGCAGGCTATTGCAAACCAATTTCTTTAAAAGCACTTTGTGGTTGAGTATGTACCTTCTTTCTCTAATATTTGAGGCAAAAAGGGGGCTTAAAGAACACCAGAATCTAGTTGGGCTTGGTGACAAGACCTCTAAAAAATGGTTTGAAGGCTGAAGCTGGGAGACCAGAAGTTGAAAATCAATCTGTAATGTATAATAAGACCCTGTTTCAAAAAACAAACAGCCTCCAAGAATTTAAGCTCTTTTACAGTAACTCCTATGTTCATATAGATTCAGGTAGGATAGGATGTATTTTAGAAGAAAATTTGGAGGAGAGGTAACCATGGAATAGTTTCATGTATTCCAGATTTTAATCACTCTGTAGTGCTTGCCTATATTTTCAGTTAGATTTGTACTTTCTTTGTGTTTATGAGAGAGATGTTTCTTCATTTAATATTATAGGTTACTCATTTCTTCCTCAAAGAGAACATGGCTAACAATAGAAGCGCAAATATGTAGTTCCCAGTAACACTCAGAGAACATCGAATTCGAGTTTGTACCAAGATGTTTGTAGACTCTCCAACAACTACTTTTGAAGGGCTGGTGTTGTTGACTATATGGTGCTATTAACAAGCAGCCAGGCTGCTGAGACACTCTTTGGGAATGCCTTCTTTCAGTCAATTTAGAATCAAAGCTACACTTCTGAGAAATTTCATAACTATTGGTTAGTCCATGTTGTTTTCAAGACAGCCTGCAATATTGTTATGTACTTGAACTCCCTCTATAATTTTGTGCACAATGAAACAAGAGTTTGCTCTCTTTCTCTCTTTCTTAAAGACTAACATCAATAAAATATTAACAATGGTTTCTCTCCTACTCTCTGTTTCTTGTACCCACATCTTTTAAGTAAACTCGAAAAAACTGGGATTCTAGACCATCAGAAAGACTCCCCTCCCCCACTCACTGAATTACAATGCAGCAGTAGTGTGTTTCAAAGTGACATGGGTAGGAAAGATGGCCGAATGACTCTAAAGATCTAAAACATGATCTATGGACACCTTAGTAACCTTACTGTATAGTAAACTTTTATTCTTAGCTTTCATATTGATTTTTATAAGGAATTCTAAGTTTCCCAGCAGCCACCACAGTTATGTAAAGATAAAAGGAGACACGTTGTTGTAGCTAACCCAAGAACAGAAATAAATTAGCACTCCATGCTGATTATTACAATTTTTTATCTTTCCCTAAAAGACTGTTGATGGCTCCTTTTGGTAGACCCCAATGTGTCATCACTTTTTTGCCAAGTACTGGCACACCGAATTTTTTTTTCTGAGCCATTGAATCTAATCCATTCTGTCTTCTTATATTGAAATTAACAAGGCATATACCCAGAGGCATAGGCTATGTCTACAGCAGTGAGTCGCAAACGAACTTGAAGATGAGGTCAATCAAGTGCACGGAATACATCACACATTTATTCCAAGCCTCATGCTGTGTCTATAATTGCCCCTTGTTCTGTCATTAGAGCTCCCTTACAAGTCATTATTTTGAGTCAGCAGAGCTGCATGGAGTGTTCCTCCTGATGGTTAGAATAAACTTGAATTGATAACATAAATATCTCCCAGCACAAAACACAAAGAACAGGTATTTAGATTAGGTCTAATAAAGAGTGCAGCTGTTCATCTCTTTGTGAATTTAAGCTAAAACAATATTCACAGCTTTCAATATGGATTCTGTTTTAAAAATTTCAATATGGATTCTGTGACAGGGAAACTATGTTAAGAAGCAAATGGACATACACCCTAAAAGAATTTGCCTCTCTGCTTTTATTCGCTTTGCTTTTATTTGGCCAAGACCAGCACTATATAGCTTACATGGGAATATTGTTGTAGTCAGCACTATATATTATTTTTTCCAGTTTAAAGTATAAACATCATTTATTCATTTGCTTTGTGGGGGAAGTGGTGTTTTAATGCTAAAATAACATACCAAGTTTGTGGCCTCAAGCATAGTTTTAGATGTATTATCTTCACTGGGAGCAGGAAAATTCAAATTTCTGGCTCAAAAGATGATAGCTGACAGAGTTCAGAGAAGGCTTGTAGAGAAGAGAAGAATTCAGCCAGGTTTTTTTTTTTTTTTGGTGGGGATCCAGCCCCTGGACAAAATCTAGGTGGCAGGAAGAATGGTGAGAAAAGAACAAAGTGATTTTTGAAGTATCCAGGTACCCAAATGATGTCACTGAGATGTTTTGCAAAATTTGGGCTGAATTAGAAGAATCAACATCCCTGAGGTCAAAATACACAGCTTTGGGGAAGATATATTTATGTCAATGAATGTCTTTTCACAACCATAAAATAAAGGGAATAAACCAGAACAGAGAATACAAAACAATGACCTGGGACCAGAATAGCAACCATTGAACTGATTATTTAAACTGTGTTGCATTTCCTGTAAGTTGTGAATTAGTTGCTGTAAGTTGTGAATTAGTTGCAAAGTTTAAAAAGAATCTAATTTTTCAAAAGGAGATCATCAGTTACTTATAACCATGAGACTACTAAATAACGAAAAAAGTACAAAGGTTCAATGATGTTTACATGTATGCTTGTTGCTCCTGTGTCTCGAATGAGTTGGGAATCAGTTACATGGATGCCTTTATCTTGGTTAGTTCCCTCACTCACCTTTTGAGAACTGTCTATGGCTCTGTCTCCGTCTCTCTCTCTGTCTCTCTGTCTCTCTGTCTCTGTCTCTGTCTCTCTCTCTCTCTCTCACACACACACACACACACACGTACACACACACACAGGCATGTGTGTATGAGGCCACCAGAGGAAAATGTAGGATGTCCTGCTCTATTATTTTTGGCCTGTTCACTTGGACAGGGTCTCCCAATAAAGCTGGAACTGGGTGAACAGCCAGAAAGCTCCAGCGAGCCTCCATCCCCTCTCCCCAGAGTAATGAGGTTATTAGTATATACCTGGCCATGCTCAGGTATTATTTGAATGCTAGTGATGCCAAAAGGTCTTCATGCTTACACACCAAATGCTATTACACACTAAGCCATCTCTCTTGACTTGCAAGCTAATTTCTGCTGTCTCCATATTTTTATTTTTCATGTCAGGCTAGCTGTGGCTTTTTTTTTTTGTACAGATGGCAGAACTTTAAGAGAACACCCAAAGGTGACTGAGTCCTACTGCGACCCAGCTTTGAAACATCACTTGTTTGTTCTGTTGAACAAAACAAGTAACATCAGCAAGACCATCGATTACCTTTAGAGTCACACCAGGTGTGATACTCCAAAGGTGTCATGTGGTAGCAGATACCATCTTAAGATGAATGGATTTTAAAATTTTTGCCAATGCCTACCTCTTCTGCATTGCATTCTGTGACTAAGACTAATGCTGTGCATTGCATCTTTACACTGCTGTTGTAACTTTTCTTAGAAGTTTTTTTTTCAGTGCCCACATAATTATAAAACATGGACACATGGAGGGTCAGACCAAGGTAATCATATATATTTTTCATTGAGTTATTGACATATACCTTTTGCCTAGATCTGGGTGTGTGTGTTTGAGTCCCTGATTAAAATAATTTCTAATTCGGAAACATTCCTCTTGATTTCTCTGATTTATCAATATGGTATGACAAAGGAATTGGAATTCCTAGTCAATATTGACAAATAGAAAGTTCAAAATTAAATTACAAAGTGTTCTTCAGAGGTAGCAAGAGGTACTAGATAGAATTTATATACGTACAATAAACTACTTACAACTAATTTTATAAATAGCAATTTAATGTCCATTGTCTTAGGGTTTCTGTTGCTGTGACGAGTCATCATGACCATAGCAATTCTCATGAAGAAAAACATTTATTTGGAGTGGCTCACTTATAGGTCAGAGGTTCAGTACTTTATCAACATAGTGGGGAGTGTGGTAGTGTGGAATCAGATATGGTGCTGGCTCCATCTTGATCAGATGGCAACAGGAAGTGGTCTCAGTGTCACACTGAGTGAAATTTGAGAAAAAAGACCCCAAAGTCCATCCCACAGTGATACACTTCCTCCAAGACATGCTTGCTATTCCAGGGCACAGCTCCTAATAGTATATAACTCTCTTTGGAGACCATTTTATTTCAAGCCACCTCATCCATGAAAGACAATATCCACATTTTACATGGATAATGGATGAGATTTTAGAAAAATTAAACTAATTTAAACTAATAGTCTTAATAAACAGATGTGTTCCGTGGTGAGATGGTGATGACTGTCTATATTATTTGATCTGGGCTAGCTCATACATCTGGCTGACAGCTGGCTCAATTTGTCTTTTGTGTATCTTCACCTTTATTTTCATTGCACCGTATTTTTGGCTTAGGTTTTTTTTTATTTTTTTATTTTATACTATCCCATCCCATCCCATCCTATCCCACATAATAGGCGCTAAGAACTTCTATCAGGCACAAAATACCTTAACAGACACTTCTGTTTTTACTGTTCCTACTGATCGGAAGACTTGCAGAAAGATGCATCCCCAAGAGTTCCCTTACTCTGTTTCTGAGCTCATGTGTCTGTTGTCCACTGTATCCCTCAAATTATTGTCCTTTTTTTAAAACTAGTCATTTGTCTTAGGATATCTATTGTTGTGAAGAGACACCATAACATGGTAACTCTTATAAAGGAAAACATTTAAATAAGGTGGCAGCTTATAGTTTCAGAGGTTCAATCCATTATCATCACAGCAGGGAGCATGATGATGTGCAAAAGGAAATTGTGTTAGTTACGTCTAGATGTGGGATCCCCTCTGTATGCTGTGAATATCTTTTATTACCATTGGTTAATGAATAAAGCTGTTTCAGCCAATGGCTTAGCATAGCAAAGCCACACAGGAAATCTGAGCAGAGATCTATATAGAGAGTAGGTGGAGTCAAGGAGGCCCAAAGGAGTAATGCCAGAACTAGTAAACCACAGCCTAGTGGCAATACACAAATGAATAGAAATGGATTAATTTAAGATGTAAGATTTAGTTAATAAGAAGCCTGAGCTAATAGGCCAAGCAATGTTGTAATTAATATAGGTTCTGTGTGATTATTCAGGTCTGGGCAGCTAGAATGAACAAGCAGTCTGGCTTAAAACATCTTGATCAGTAGGTAATAGGAATTTGACTGTGAAACTGAGTGAAGTTTAAGCAAAAGAGACCTCAAAGACTGCGGCCACAGTAACACACTTCCTTCAATAAGACCACACCTACTTCAACAAGGCCACACCTCCTAACAGGGTCACTCCCTATGAGCTTATGGGGGGCCAATTCCATTCAAACTACTACATCATTCCCCTATGGCATTTTTTCTTTAGTTTTTTTCGTTCCATTTTGACATGTGTATCTTGTGTGTGCATCTGTATGGACACATGTGAGTCTGTGAATGTGCATGTTCGTGCACATCCATGTGTGTGTGTGAGTGTGCAAGCACACATGGAGGCCCAAGGCTGATCTTGGGATTCATCTTGGCTCTTTTTTCAACCTTACTAATTGAAACAGAGTCTCTCAATCAACCCCTGAGCTCACTGATATGTCTTATCCTTGTAGCCAGTTTGCTCAAGGGATCTCATTATGTCTGCTTTCTAAGGCTGACTTCCAGGTGGGCTGCCACACCAACTTAGCATTTTTGTAGGTTCTGGGAATTTGAACTCTGGTCTTCCCAGTTTGGGGAGCATGCTAGCTTTTTACATATGTGTGGCATGTGTATAGTGGTCCTTGCATTCTTCGGTACACATGGTTTGCTTGAATCACCACAACCATGGATTGTGGTACATTTGCAGTTGTGTAAGGTCTGGAGAAAGATGATTAAGTTAGTCAGAGACAAGGCTGAGGGTAATTGAAATACTTAGAGTCAGGCTAGTGAGGGTTTACTTTCCTGGTTTGGTTTTCACACCTGCATAATGGTGAGGATGGTTTGCAATATTAAAAGCATAGAGCATAAATTATACTTTTACCGCTTACTTTTATTATCATGAGCTTTATTGTATTTCCCTATCTGTTGTTACAGACATGATACAGAAACATAAAGGCAGTTACTGTGTCCTGGGTGTGTGTTTTTAGTACTATTCTAATTCTCTTCCTTTTGTTTTGCTGTTGAAAGTGTTCTCTCTCTTTTTTTTTTATTCTATTCTTAATTTTTTTTTATTAAGAAAGAAAAAAAATTTCCTGCCTCCTCCCAGCCTCCCACTCCTCCCCCTCTCCCCCCCCTCCTCTCCCCCTCCCTCTCGAGTCTGAAGAGCAGTCAGGGTTCCCTGCCCTGTGGAAAGTCCGAAGTCCTCCCCCCTCCATCCTGGTCTAGGAAGGTGAACATCCAAACTGGCTAGGCCCCCACAAAGCCAGAGCTAGAAGTAGGATCAAAACCCAGTGCCATTGTCCTTGGCTTCTCAGCAGCCCTCATTGTCCGTCATATTCAGAGAGTCCGGGTTTATCCCCTGCTTTTCGAGTCACAATTCAGCTGGCATTGGTGAGCTCCCAATAGATCAGTCCCACTGTCTCCGTGGGTGGTTGCACCCCTCTTGGTCCTGACTTCCTTGCTCATCTTCTCCCTCCTTCTGTTCCTCATTGGGACTTTGGGAGCTCAGTCCAGTGTTCCAGTGTGGGTCCATCGCCAGATGAAGGTTCTATGGTGATATGCAAAATATTCATCAGTAAGACTATAGGATAGGATCATTTCAGGTTCCCTATCTTCAGCTGCCCCAGGAACTAACTGGGGACCTCTCCTTAGGCACCTGGAAGCCCCTCTAGGTCCAAGTCTCTTCCCAACCCTACGATGGCTCCCTTAATTAAGATATGTGCTTCCCTGCTCCCCTATCCTACCTTCCTGTATCCCAATCATCCCGTTGCCCCAAGTTCTCCCCATCCAACCCTTCTCACTTTTCTCCCCATCTCCCCTGCAATACCACTCTTGGGAGTATACCCAAGAGATGCCCGATCATATGACAGGGGCATTTGTTCAACTATGTTCATAGCAGCATTATTTGTAATAGCCAGAACTTGGAAACAACCTAGATGTCCTTCAATGGAAGAATGGATGAAGAAAGTGTGGAATATATACACATTAGAGTACTACTCAGCAGTAAAAAACAATGACTTCTCAAATTTTGCATGCAAATGGATGGAAATAGAAAATACTATCCTGAGTGAGGTAACCCAGACCCAAAAAGATGAACATGGGATGTACTCACTCATAGTTGGTTTCTAGCCACAAATAAAGGTCAGTGAGTCTTTATTTTGATATCCTAAAGAAGCTAAATAAGAAGGTGAACCCAAAGAAAAACATATAGCTATCCTCCTGGGTAGGGGTAGTAGACAAGATTGCCAGGCAAAAAATCGGGATCTCTCTTTTTTTGATACTGTGAATTAACATTAGGATGATTTTAATGTTCTTAAGTGAATATACTTTAAGTCTTATTTTTCTTTTCAAAAATATACAAACAACATCAACACTAGCCCCTGAGACTGAGTGCCTGCCTAGTTTTTTCAGACGTAGGCTCTCAGGTGGGTCTTGCCTCTGTAAACTCAAGGTCCTTTTTCATACTGATTTTGTGGCCTGATAAATGCTATTCTTTGCTGTGGAAATTGCCCTTTTCCCTAGACTATGTTTCATCTAACCCTTGATGGTCTTAATGTTCATACAGCTCCTCTGTGGTGTGGCTTTACTTTCATTAGCAAAGCAGTTTTAATGCTCTTGATGACAAGAACATTTAGAGAAGGATGTATTATTGCCCCATATTTGGTGATTTCTTTTCATAGATGTATGCATCCTGAACAGTTTACATTCCCTTAATATATTCCAAAACCCACCCCTTATTGTCTAGAGCAATGTGTGCTCTGTAGATAGCATAGAGGTGGGTTATTTTGCCAAAAGCAAGTTAAAATATATAGGCAGATGCATTTGTGAAGTGTTGGGGGTGCTTTCCTTAGAATGATTTCAATACACAGAAAGGAATGTCCACCTTGAGGCCTGGATGGGATTCAGTGGGAGTTTGTAGGGTAGTTTGGGCCTCAGAGGATCAAAGGGAACCTAAATCACCTAGCTTTGAAAGGAAGGAAGCACACACAAAAAAAGGAACACAGTGCCCATGCTGTGTGACACTGCTTTAATTTATTTTTAAAGATAAGTCGAATGTGCTCTAACTTTGCATGTTTTGGGGAAAACCTCATTGGCTTGAATGAGGTCATGTGTTCACTCCATGGAGAAAGGAAGGTGTAACTAGAATATTATGAAAAAAATGAAATAAAATTCCAGTGCAAGCAGCATGCTGCTGCCCGGGGACAGTAAAGGTGGCGATTGAGGAACAGATCACATGTATGACCCACCCACTCCCATTTTGGAGCCACACAGTGCTCATAAGCTCAGTGTTTTCACCAGGAAAGAGACTTATTCAGCCTCAGTGTGGTCTAGCCCTCATCACTGTGTGTGTTTTTACTTCTATATGACACAAAATTACCAGTATTTATAGAACATCTTGTAATACTTCAATATGCATCTGTGCTGCATAATATTTAAATCAGGATAGCGTGTGTATCTCCTCATTCATTCATAATTTTTCTTCCAGCTGTTGGGAAATATAGTATACTGCTATTCTTGGTATCTCGTTGTGCTGTAGGATGTTAGGGGTTTGTGTCCTATCTAACTGTAACTTACCTTTCCTCAACCTTACCTTTCATCTCCCCTCTCCTCCCAGCCTTTGATCAACACCGTTTGATTCTCAATGACCAACACTTGAAGATTCATCATAAAAGTCAGATCAGGCAGTGCCTGTCTTTCTTGACTGGTTTAGTTCCCTTAATATAAGAACCCCCAATTTCTTTTAATTTTTTTTTTTGTTGGGTAGTATCTTTACCCCCAGATAAAGCTAGCACACCTTGAAACTGCCCATGACCGTGGTCATTACTCTTTAACCTGTAATTCATTCCTCCTATGCTGGTTTCTAATTTTTGATGATGTGCCTGCAGTGCCTCCAAATGTTTGCTTTTTAATTATTTTTAATAAAATAACATTATAAAGGCTTCGTTTAGGGATCATTTTCCTTCTTGCTTGTGTGTTAGTACCCTGGATTGTAACCATCTTCTCTTTTCTGCTTGTCTCTCATTTCTAGTGTGCTGTGTTCTTTGATTCTCTTGAATACTCATGCTCAGCTATTGACCCTTGCATGGGTGTAGCAGCTGGTGAAGTTTTCTTGCTGTTGATGGAGAGTCATTCCTTGCATCTCAATGGACATATCCTGTAAATGCTGCCACCCCCAACGTGGCTGACACCTGCCCTGTGTCTCCCAGCTCTTTGACTCTTTTGTATCTGAGTCATTTAAACTGTTTTCAGGTTGTTTCAGAATTTGGCTCGTAATAGAAGATTTGGAATTGGCAGCAACACTGGAAGGAAATAGATGGATTCTAACAGTGACAACTGTCTATCAAGTATAGACCATCAGTCATCCAAGGGATAACTCAAGGCATCCCACTTAAAGATACAGGCAATGGCGTGTCCATGACTAAGGTTCATTATTAAGGAAGTCACGTTGCTTACTTACTCTGAGTTACCACTAGGCAACCATGGAAAACACTAGTTAAGTGCTGGTCATCTTTTATGGGTGGAGGTAGTTATACACATGTATCATGTGCTCCTACATGATTTCCACATAGATTTCTTTTTCTCCAGTTTTCTATAGGTCATCTCTCATTCTGTTCTTGTCTTTAATTTTTCTGCTTAAACATTTGAAAAGAGAAATAAATTGTCTGTAAGAAATGGACATCTGTTCTTGTGTCCCCTCCTCCAGGCCAAGATGGTTTATCATACATTGCCATTTTCATATTTGTTTAATGAATCATCTAGTACCAAATAAACAAAAAGGGAGGGAAAATATTTTACACTCATTTTGACAGCTTTCTGGGGACATTTTGCATTTATTATATAGTGACAGGTAATAAAATGGAAAGACATGTTTTTATTCCTGTCACCTGCTTTCTACCACAGCCTGTTTAATCTTCTCTCATAGACACCATTGCTTTGTTGGGCAAAATGTTTCTGTTCAGCGCTTTGTGTTCTTTCTGTGGACCTTTCTCCTGCCACTGTTTGTGAGAAGGGAGGGGTTATCTGGGACCAGGGGAAGGCTATAAGAGGCTGTTTAGAATTTTTAATACTACCATTCTCTGAACCCCTTTTCAAAAAAGTATTTTTCAAATCCTGAATGTATTAATTAATGGAAGTGAACATTCTGGCATCTTTCTGGGTTTTAGTCATTGTACCAAAACCTTTATAAATTTATTTCATATTTAATGTTTACAAATGTTTATGGAGTTCCACAACACAGTTTCTTATTTGTTTCTTTTAATAGTAGGGACCTTGTCATAGCTCTACACGAGGCCACCAGGTCTAGCTATGGCTGTTCTTACAGCCAGTGTGAAATGACTAAATTCTCATCATGAGTGCAAAAGCAGAAGTGATGTGCACAGACTCTGAGCTTTAAATCCAAAGTGATATTTACTTTTAATTACTTGAAAAGTAAACTATCCCCAAATTTTGTGGATTAGAGCAATTTATTTTCATTTATTATTATGCAGGCTTCCAATTTTGACTACATAGCAGCTATTCATCCTATGGTTGTGATAAAATACCTATCAAAAGCAACTTATGGAAGAAAGGGTTTACTATGGATCTCAATACAAGCACACACACAGCCCATCAACACAGGAGTAATGTATTAAGTAAAATGCTGCAGGTTCCCGAGCGACTACAGAAGGAAGCAGGCCATAAAAATGCTGTGAATCCCCAAGTTGCTACAGTGGCAGAAAGTCTGCAGGCCCCCAACCCACAGCAGTGGGCAGTGGGTCCTGAGAGCAGCCAGTCCCAGGTAAAAAGGGTGCACAGCGCAATTCCACACTGGCTACAATGGGCCATGAGGGGCAGGCAGATGAGCATGACAGGAGACCACGCCATAGGTCCCTGAAGGTGGCTGGTCAGGCAGGGAGCCACAGGGCTGGGTGGGTGAGAGACAGAGACATGGATAGGCATGCCATGCGGAGTGAGGATGGATATTTATTTAGTGGGTTGTGGAAGGGAGGGGAGAGGGGATATGGGGAGAAGGAGGGAGAACGGAGTGAGGCAGAAGCTGCCTCTTGTGGGGGGAGAGATGGAAAAGAGAAAGGACTCAGGCTGGAAGCTGAAGATCAGCTTGCCTTGGTGGACTAGGGAGGGAGTGGGTGTGGCTTGTCTCTTAAAGGGACAGAGCAGATCATTACAACAGGGATGGTCAGGTTGCAGAAAGACATGAATAGGGGTGCTCCACTCATTTTCTCCTCATTCTGCCTGAGACTCCGGTCCAAGGAATAGTTGCTCTTCTCACATCTCTTAACCTAATTTATAATCTTTCACTGATGCTCCTTAGAAGACTGTCTCCTTCATGATTCTGGCTCCTGTCAGGGTAACAAATGATATTAACCAACACGGATTGTGACTAGCTAATAGGCTCTCCTGGCTTCGGTTAAATACAATGCATCTGCGACCATCTGTCGAGCTGGACAATGCAGTGACCATTGCCATGGGAAATGAGGGTTTCTTTTCTTTCTTTTACTTTACTTCTTCTTTTTTTTTTTTTAATGCAGAGGATGAGGACAGGCCTGTTTTAATGATGTCGGTTTTCCAAAAGAGCAAAGGAGTATTGGCCATCTTGAGACCCAGAATCAAAGCTTGTGTGAACCATGTTGCTGCACTCTCTTAAATAACATGAGCCATGTTTTACACGTTTAACACATGTTAAAAGGGTGGAGAGACAAACTGCTCAATGATGTTGGTGGAGCACCCAGAGATGCGGACAGTGGAAAATGTAGCAAAGAATCTCATCTTTTCTCTTATTTATTCTCCCACACAATTTTGAAGCTTTCTTCCTCTTCCTTTCTTCCTCTCAGTAAAACATGGACGCTAAGTGCTGTTAATGGCAGATGAGCCTGATAGAATGAGCCCCTGGCAACATGAAGCTGTGTTACTGGAGCAGCGCTGAAAGACAAATAAACTTCTGTTTTGTCTTAGTCAATATTATTTTATAGTCTCTGCTATACAATCTGAGGTTGAATAAAAATTAGTACTTTGCCCATTTTTTTCCAATGATAACATTGACCTATAGATACAAGATAACTCACACAAATTCATCCTGCCACTGTCTCGGGAGCACCATTTAAACCAGCTTTTGGCTCTGGAGACTGACCTCATGTGTTCATGTTATTCTACTTATGAAACTTACAGTATTTACTTAGGTCAATCCTCAAGAAGGCAAACCTGGAAGTTCTGCTTTCATTTTTAGTAGAAAGATACAACAACTATGAGGTAGGTCCACTAAATTTCAGGGCTCAGTTATGTATTATCATTCAGAATATTACCTGTTCTGGTCAATTGAAGAGGACACATGTAAGGCATGAGGATATTAGTTCTTCAGCCACTCGGCTTTGTATATCTGTTTTATTTTTTGTGGTAGAATCAAGGCCAAATTTGAATAGTAAGAAACAAAAAAAAATGGAAAATTTTAAAAAGTCAAATAGTATAGGGAAGTGACTACTGTATGTTAGAAGAGAGAAAAATTCAGCATTGACCTGTTTTGGGCACAGATGTTAATAAACAGAAATCAGACCAGATATAAAAGAGAAATTTGACTGTCAGAGTATCCACAATACAAACATCTTCAATACAAAATCATCTCTTATTTACAGCTGTGAGAATGTGTCCTTCTACTCTAAGACTAACAAGCATCATTTGGGGCTTTGGTGTAGATGTGTAAAACTGGAAATAAAGGCTTATTCTTGGCTGAGATTTAATTTCTACCATCAGAAAATTTTGTGCGTATCTTCTAGGACATGGACCCAAGCCGTTGCACATGCTGAGTGTGTAAGTGATTGAACACTGAGATGCAGCCCTAGCCCCAATGTCCAGGCTGCATTTCTGTCTGGGTCGCAGGGCAAAGAAATTAGTCCAACCGCACAAACTGATCACCCGGACTTTGATAACATAACATTTAGCTAGTGTATTTTTCCCTTGGTTTATTCTAAAGGCTCAAAGCTAGCTATTTCGATATTGGAGTGGCGGTTTTTCTACATCAAGTTATTAGCGGGGGAAAGAAGACTCGACGCTGCCTATGTGGAGAACTGAGGCTCCCCAACAACTTCTTCCAATCCTTTGTGTACATGATGAGCTAGAATGACCTCGCTGAACTGAATTATCCTTCCTCGGCATGGTTCAGTGAATACCATTATATTTCAGCACAGCTTGAGTGATTTTTAATGCCAAAAACATCAGCAAGAAATACAAATGTTACAAAAATATTGAAACAATACCATAAAAAAGCTCAGGATCATAAATACTTTACTTTGCAAGGTCTCAGAGGTCAAGATAGCAATACTATGGAAAATTAAAATGCTCTCTGCGTGAGAGGTTTCCAGAGGAAACACACACACACACACACACACACACACACACACACACACACACACACAATTTTCCTATTAAAAGGCACAAAGCCATTTCAGAATCTACTTTCCATTTGATGAATAAAGAACAAAATAACAATTGTCAAGTTAAAAAATGGTATTCATGTGAATGTTGCCTTATTTGTTTTTAATTACAATCCAAATTAAAGGAGAATCACAGTGTATAAAACAGGGATGTGATTTTTATATGAATTATATCTTTAAAGACAGAAAATACTGTGGCCTTTTGATAGGACTTGCCTGAGAATTTGGTTATGGACTGTGAGACCATGAATTTTTCCCCTTTCTTTTTCTTTTTTCTTTCTTTTCACTCAGGAGGATAATTTGTGTCTTTATTTTATTTTTCCCTTTTATTGAAAACTAATTATTTTCTCATGCAATATATCCCTATCACAGACTTCCCAACCCCATCCACACTACCCACCATCTGATATATTCTGTTTTTCCCTCCCACTGGAAAAAAACAGGCTTGAGATAACAAAAAAATACAGAAAAATAAAATATTCCCATTTGATATACTCCATTTCTGTGTCTCACTGGAAAGGACAGGGCTTCTAAGAGATAGTAACAAAATATAGAAAAATAAAATATGATGAGAAAAAAACAAAAATAATCACATTGAAGTTGGACAAGGCAAATGCACAGAAGGAAAAGAGCCTCAGAGAAGACACAAGAAACAAAGACCCACTCATTCCTGCACTCATGAATACCATAAAAACACTAAAATGAAAGCTCTAATATATACACAGACAACCTGGTACATTCCTGTGTATGGCCTGTGCTTTTCTGCTTCAGTCTATGTGAGTTCATATGACCTTTGTTTATGTTGATTTAGAGGGCCTT
Organism: Microtus ochrogaster; assembly: GCF_000317375.1. NCBI lineage: Eukaryota > Metazoa > Chordata > Mammalia > Rodentia > Cricetidae > Microtus > Microtus ochrogaster. Next base: position 33,314 of record NW_004949245.1, on the reverse strand, counting down.
GTTCTCCTGGTGTTCTCTATCCCTTTTGGCTCTTAGTCTTCCTGCCTCCTCCTCCATGGAGTTCCCTGGACTCTATGAAGGAGGAGGTGAGGAATGAGACATCCCATTTAGAGTTGAATGTTCAAGGTTTCTCTCTCTCTCTCTCTCTCTCTCTC
>NW_004949245.1:16779-33059 GCF_000317375.1 Microtus ochrogaster | reverse complement strand
TAGCTTGTCTGCCCACAGGTCCGTGTTTTATTTTTTTTGATTTTTCGAGACAGGGTTTCTCTGTAGCTTTGGAGCCTGTCCTGGAATTAGCTCTGTAGACCAGGCTGGTCTCGAACTCACATGTCTGGCTGTGGGTCTCTGTTTTAGTTCCCATCTGCTGCAGGAGGATGATTCTCTGTGAAAGCTTTTATCCCACCCCATGGTGCCCAGCTGTATGCTGGATTATCTCATGGATGTGCCCACATGGGTCAAATGTTCTAGGCTAATGTTTTTCAATAACATTTCAGCTTCTGTTTAAGCCAATGAATCTCCAGAAAAAAAGAACTTGCTATAGTATCTCTGAAGGACACACATAGCCCAGGTGGTTGGGTGTCAGAGACCAGCTTAGACAAAGATACCATTTACCAGGGTAGGGACATGGAATTAGAAAAATAGTAAAGAGAACAAAGACGTGTGAAAACAATAAAACAGAATATGTATGATAGTACTGGAAGGGAGTTCCAAAGAATAATGAAATTGCTACGTTTAATTTCTAATTACTTAAAATACCTTAAAAGGTAGGGGTAAGATTAAAAAAAAAAACTACATTAACAGATAGAAGGAAATGAACACACCAGTTGAAGTTTGTGAACTACATTCTTAGTTAAACATTTTGTTGCTAGAACAAGATAAGTAATTCTCTCACCCTAGACCAAAACATTCTGTAGGCAAACTACTCCCTAGCTGGAATCCATTGTTATCTCCTTAAGGGAGTAGGAATTTAGTTGGATCCTTAGACTTTTGTTTTGGGTAGAAACACATCTCCTTCTCTAATCCTGAAATAAAAGGTCTGGATGATAGCCACACCTGATGACAAAAACCTTGCGAGAGTAGCTCGGATTTAAATCTAGGTGGGACCTTTGTTTGAGGCAGAAACAGACAATAACCTTGAAGGAACAGAAGTAAGTTCCAACTCTCTGACTTTCAGGCAAGGTGGAAAAGGGCTCACACTTTTTGGCCTCCACACTTGGGAAGAGCAGTTCAGCAAACAAGTACAATTTCTAGAGCCAAACCTCTGGAACTCTGGTACTCAACTTCTTGAACAATTGGGGTTTCATGACTGAAAGTGGTAGACATGAAAAATGTAACTTCAGAAAAAGACTTCAGAATGCACAAAGACCAATCCAATATCAAACACAAAATGAATCTAAAGTACTTTGGGTAGTTCTTGACCATATAGCATTGTAAGACTTTAAGACAATCCTGAAGCCATTTTTGACAACTCTGAATCCTCTCAGCCTCTGTGCCACAGTGCTTCCCCTCCTCCCCTGGGAACCAAGGACCTAACAGCTACACTTGCACATACTCAGTTCCTGAACAATTACCCATATACGCATGTTTTGCTTCAGTCCCCTGGGAAATGGGGTCAAAATGACCTCTTACCTCATCTGATCTGGCAACAGTTCTCCAGTCAATTATTGGTAATAGCGTTTTCAAATAAGCCAATCAGAATAGTCAAAGAACAACCCCCCCTTGCTTCTGTGGCCCCTTTAAAAGTAGACTGTACCCGCTATTCGAGGTCTCTCAGCTTCCCGAATGCTGGGGGACCCTGTCATGACAGAATTAATAAAATCCTCATGCTTTTGCATGGGCTGTGGTGTATGAGATGGTCTCTGGGGGCGACTCCTCCTCGGTGTTTGGACGTTAGAGTCCAACAGCATTGCATAAGTTCTCTTCTGACTTTGTTTGAAAACGTGTGAATTTTGTTTTGTACATGTTACCACACCAGGCAATGCCAGCAAGCACTACTTGAAACATCTCAGCTCATACTCAAGACTGTGGGAAATCATGAATTTGCTGTAGTTTCCCTGCTCCTGAATAGATAGGTAATGTTTTTTCCCTTATAGAAACATACTTATATACTAAGGAAAAATGGAATTTTTGAGATTTTATATGTTATCCCTTAGTATGCCAGTATTAGACTGTCTGTCTTTGGATTGTATTGTGGTAGGATATTTATTCTAAACATTGCTATTTGAGTAATTTACTTGAGTTGAATAAAAATCATCATTAAGTTGACCATAGCTTGGGATTAGAAAAAATTTCCAACAATTTCTGGAATGCCCTTAGTTTCTGCTACTTTGTACTATGTATTTATATAAAGGCTGTTTTGAGAACTGGCAACTATAAAATCAAAATATTGATCAACTTCCAAAAGTGTTGCAGACATTTTCTTTCCTGCAGCTTCAGACATTCAGATAAGATTTAAGTCTTTATGTTAAAATGAGCATTTAATTTCCCTCCCAAGCACTGTTTCCAGTCTCTCCTCTCCTCCTGTCCCCTCCATTCCTACCCCCATACAGTCCTCTTCTATTTTTATTCAGAAAAAGGCAGGCCTGCCACAGGTGTCACCAAAGCTTGGCATTATCCAATTTTGGTAGGACTAAGCTCCTCCCCTTGTGTTAAGGTTGAGCAACACAACTGGATGAGGAAATAGGTTTTCAAAAAAATACAGAGAAAGCATTAGGGACACCACCTGCTCACACTACTAGAAGTTCCACAAATAGACCAAGCTACACACACAGCTGTCACCCATAAGGAGAGGCCCTCAGTTGGTTCCATGCAGGTACCCTGGCTATCAGTACAGATTCTTTGAGCTACTATGAGACCAAGTCAGATGTTTCATGGTTTTCCTTTTGATATACTTGATCTCCCTGGCTTTTACAACCCTTCCACCTTCTCTTCAGCAAGATTTCCTAACATGGCCCAATGCTTGGATGTGGGACTCTGCATCTGTTTCTTTTAGTTACTTAATGATCAATCTCTGATGACAATTGGGGTAGTCACCAATCTATGAGTATAGCAGAATATTGTTTGGCATCATTACATTGGCATCCCTCCGAAACTTTGGTTCTATCCTAGGTCACAGGGCCATACAACGTTTGGGTCCCAGCACTCCAGGCAGTATCAGAGAAAAAAAGAACCTCTTTTCCAAAGCACCATATCCTTAGACCCAAATTCTGAAGTCAAGATATATTTATAATATGCATACTGGGTTATCTTAGCAGCCCATACAATAAAATATCTCTCTGTACTTAGCTGTTTCACAGTCAAAAATTCAAATAAAACAAAATAATATACGTAATCCAGACTCTCTGTGAATTTTCCATCTTTATGTGGCTTAATTTTCTTAACTCCCTTTAATCTATGATTATCTGTACTCTGTCTCTTTAAAGACTTTACCTTTTTTAAAAAAACATTAACTTTATTTTTGTGACTCTATATTCTTTTTCTTCTCTCTTCCAAGCCTATGTACATTTATCCAACACTGTGACTCATTTAGAGGTTCTTTCTGTCTGAATCTGTCCTATAGTGAGTCTGTAATTCTTAACTTTCTAGGAGCACTTATGAGAAGGCTAAGTTCTTCTTAAAAACTTCAGCTACACAATTGTTAGGGGTAATATGGTACCACCGGTTTGCCTTCCCAGTCTAAAACTTAAGCTGCACTATTACTATGATATATATGGTACTTCCTGCTAGCTCTGCACAGTCTGGCCTGATGAGCTGCTTGCCTCTCTGAGCCACACACAGTGCCCCACTTTCAGGCACACAGCTGGTTCAAGTTACCATCAACCAACCTGCAGCAGTCTGCTCACAAACCCCATCTAATTCCTCTGTCTCCTGAAAGATGCAGAGGTCATGCTGGTAGCATAGTCCAGAAAGTTGGCGTTTTAAAATGGCCATGGCTTTTTTTCCTGCTATGGCTGAATCAGGAAAATCTCTCTCAAAGGAGCTGTGGCAAACCACCAGCAAACAACAAGAAGCTGTCTTAAACTGTATCTTTTTTTTTGTCTAGAATTCCTTTTCAAGCCCTCTCAGGTTTTACATGGATTTAGTTGGGGACATGGGCACCAGTCTGTAGTAGGGAGGGACTGCTTGTTCATCCCAGATGCCTGGCTAGCTTAGCCCTGAAATAACCCCACAGAAACTGTATTAATGAAATCACTCCTTGGCCCATTAGCTCTAGCATCTTATTGACTAAGTTTACATCTTAATTTAACTCATTTCTATTAATCTGTGTATTGCCACATGGCAGTATGGTGGATTGATGGCATCTTTCTGCCTTCTTCCTCCCAGAATCCAGTTCTGTCTTCTCTGCCTACTTAAATTCGCCCTATCGGGGCTGGAGAGATGGCTCAGTGGTTAAGAGCACTGACTGCTCTTCCAGAGGACCGGGGTTCAGTTCCCAGCACCCACATGGCAGCTCACAACTGTCTGGAGATCCAGTTCCAGGGGATCTGACACCTTCACACCAGTGCACATAAAATAAAGTAAATAAACAATAAAAAATATTTTAAAAAATAAATTCTGCCCTATGAACAGGCCAAGGCAGTTTCTTTATTCATTAATGATAATCACAGCACATAGAGGGGACTCCCACATCATTTTATGTATTAACTTTTAGTTCAGGATTACACAGATAGGGTCAAGCTGCATAGTCCCCCCATTTATGTGTAGTTTTATTTTGCATGGTTCAGTTATTTTTAGTCTCCTGTCATCTAAGAAATGTAAATGGAAAATTTAGAAATGAGCAATGGAGGTTGTGTTGTGTGCTGGCCCCAGTTGTATGATGGAATCTCATGCCACATGACCCCTTCTAACATGTGTTTTCCTTGTGTCCAGTGTACCCACACTGTATATGCTACTCTCCTTTGGACCATTCAGTAGCTGTCTTTGCTTTCATGTTCACTGTTGTGGTTTTGCTCAGCTTGGATTCTATTAATACAACAAGAGAGAAGGGAAGTATCAAAGAGGCCTCAATACCATCACTTTTATTAAAACATGCTGTCTTAATTGTACTATTCTATCATTAGTTATTGTTAACATCTTAGTGTTTCTAATTTATAAATTAAGCTGTATCATAGGAATGTATGTATAAGAAAAAGGAGCACACAGAGGAGAAGACAGCATGAATAGAGTTACTACTATCTATGGTTTCAGGCACTCACTGGTCGTTTGGGGACATAGTCCCCACAGATGAGTAACTCCTGTATTTTTATGATGTTACAAGTTTGATCATTATCCTGTTGAAAAGTGTAATCTGTTTGATGATGCCTTTGTTAATTAATATGTGATATACAGAGCCTAGGAAAGTAAGAGGTGATTATTTACAATGCCATATGAAACACAGAGTTTATTAAATCATGATCATATCATTATGTTGTGATTTGGAACAAAGGAGAATTTGGTCAAGGCTAAAAAGTGTACAAAAAGGTTGACATCCATTGACCAGTGGTCATTACTAATTTAATAACAGGCTTCAAAGCTCTTACAGACACAAAAGAATCTTAAGTTACATGTGTAATATGCAGCGTGGGCAAAATATTTAATTCTATTCACTTTGAAACCTAGAGGACAGTTATTAAATTTTTATGGGCAAATTAAAATTTAAGATTAAAATACAAGATCAAAAGAATCCTTTTTTTCCCTCTCAGCACTATTAAGGATTGGCTTTCTGAATAGAGATTCGATGTTCAATGTCATGTCCTTTCCTTCTGGAGAGCCAGATTAGAGCTAATCAGAATTGACGAGAGAAACATTATCTTTTTGTAATTTCTTTTCAATTGGGGATGATTTTTATTACATTTTAATATATATGTAACTGTAGCCACAGAGTAGAAAATGTAAGTCAAATGCGAGCATAGGCAGTTTTGGAGAAGGAAATGTGGCATGGGTAGAGATGCTTTCATCAGTAACTTGCAACTCTGAAAAATGCAGTTTTCGTGCATAAGAAACGTCCACTGGAACATGAACAAACACAGTCACATAAAAGTGCACATCCACTGTTGCCTACTTATAATTAGACCAGAAACATATTGGTGGTGATTTTTTGTAGTCCTCTTGCAAATGAACAATGAATGCAATCTAGGGCAGGTTATGAGGAATGTCTGAATACCTCAGTGAATCTCTGACTTGTCTTTGTGAGTTCATATCTCGGAGGACTGATCTTCTTCATCTCATAAAATAATGCATGTGCTGCACAAGGTCCAGGACAGAAGTGAGTGAGAAGTTTTTGTCTCTACTGACTTGTCTCTCTGGCCACAATGCAGAAAATAAGGTTGTGTTGCAATCTCTGATGTCACATGGGGGAAATTCTAGGACTATGACATGATCAGTGGGCAGAAAGATCTCGAAGTATCCCAGTTTAGAAATTAAGCCTAGTCGTAGTTTCTATTTCATTGGTAAACAAGAGCCAGACTAGTAGCTAGACATATCTCTCCATTGGTCACAATACTCTACTGAGTTGAATGTTCATATACCTAGTATTCATAAATTGCAATTTTGTAAAGAACAAGTGATTATCAGTAACTATTCTTGAACAAATGATTTGGAGGGCCATAATCTGACTACATGTTCTTGCCTTTCACTTTCTTTAATCTATTTGCATAGCATCAATGACAAAGGGAAGTTTGAGCCGTGAAGTGTATAGGTACTTTACACTTAGACTTTACATAGTCTTGGAAAACTTGGGCGAGGATGTAATTTGTTATCTAAATCAAACACTTGTTTGGGGTGAAAATGTGTCTGCTGATCTACTTGCCCAGAGGCCAAGAATATGGGTCAGCTGATAAAAGTGCTTGCCACACTCACCTAATGTCCAGACTTTAGATTCCTTGAAACCATATAAAAAGTGTGATGCAGAAGCATGTATTTATGATTGCAACACTCTCAGGTAGGATGAAAACCGGAGACAAAAGGAATTGCCTGGAAGCTTGCAGGATGGCTGGCAGGGGGTGAGCAGTGATGCCCCCCCAAAATAAATAAGAGCAATAAAAGTGGAAGAGAGAACTGACGTGAGGAAGTATTCTTCTGCTCTTCATGTCTTCAGCCAGGCATATGTCTGACGTCATATGCCTGCACTTCACTCATGCACACATCACAACACCACACACACACACATGCACATGCCATATATGTGTAAAATTTTGCTCAAACATTTGATATTCACACGTTTTATCCTAGGAAAAGTAACAATGTATGTTCTCCTAAAAATCTTTGTACAAAGTTGGTCTTGTGCCAGAAGCACCACAAGGTCATGAGTGCTTTGTTGTATTAAGGATGCTCTATGTAGTATGAATTACATGCTATCTAATGTTAGGATAGTCTAACAGAGAAATAATGAATTTAGCTTGTGAATCTTGGTTCAAATGTTACCTGTACAAAATAATTTTATTGGTTGGGTAACTATGGAGAAATTTTTAATCTTATTAAACCTCTGAATCATCAGGTATATTCTGGAGCTAATAATGAATACAAATATACACAGTAACTTGCTATAAGATCAAGCAGAAATTCGCCAAGAATGCCTGGCATAAAATCTGCCACCTGGGATAATTCTCAATAGACAACAGCTGTTCATGTAGTATGAATTCTATGAGGTTGACAAGTCAAAATGAGAGTTAACTAAGCTGTTCTCACTGTAGTTATCAAATCAAACTTAGCGTGTAGTAGAAGATAATAGGTGCTTAGATTTGATTCTTGTTGAATCAAAAACAAAGGAAAATGTGAAATAATAAAGCAGAACATTCCATAATTTATACCTATCTTAAATAAGTACAAGTTTTCTTTCTTTCTTTGTTATTTCCAGCTTAAAAGTTCAAAACAGCAGAGAGTGACTACAGCCCAAGCTGGTATAATGGCTGTTGCTGTAGTTCCTTCATTTCCAAATTGGAGTCACACTAAAATGAGGTGATGCATGTTTAATATAGGAACTGACATGTGAGGTTCATTCCCAGTGGTTATTTTACAATTGGTTTAAGGCAAGGCCTAAGTGTTGGAATTCTTTCCCAAAGCATCACCCAAATGTTTACATCCTAGTGTGGTTTAACTTGACAGTTGTAATTCTACAGTACTATTTTATAGGAGAAAACAGAGCAGATACAAAGGAAAAGGGTCAGAATGACAGAAGATTAAGTAATTACAGACTACAACAAATATTTTGAAGAAGAACAGGAAATTTAGAAGGCTAAGAAACTCGAGTCACAAATTCAATAGTATATAAGATTTAAGTCAATCATGAGAAAATACTATTTTCCATCAAAAGGTACATTACATTGTGGGAATATTGTCAGATGGGCCCATAGTTTCCAGATCTTCAGATGTAATAGGAGGAAATAATAAAGCAAAGTTTCCATGTAAACTTTCTTAATTTTAAGTGCAATTTTTAAAATATAGTCAGACTTTCTTTGGGCTGTGAGCTCCCAAATAACAACATGGAGATTTCTTATTAGGTATAAGTGGTCACCTTAGCTTAGGCTTGTTCCCACTTAACTTTTATAACTAAAATTAATTCATTTATATTAATCTGCATTCTGGCATGTGGCTCACTACCTCTCCTCCATAATGTATGTCTGATCTGACTCACTCTGTGACTCGCTGGTGAACCCTACCTCTCTTCTTCCCAGAGTTTCTATCTTTTCCCAGAAGTCCCACTCACTCTCTTCTGCCTAACTATTGGCCAGTCAACTCTTTATTAAACCAATCCAATCAGAAAGTGCCTTGTCAGAGATACATCTTCAAGTGTATGAAAACATTATCACACAGTCAGATTATTATTTATCGATTACTCAGTGGTGTTCTTATAGGAATCTATGAATCAGGCTGTTGAGTTGTCTGGAGGCTTATTTTGGAAGTGAGGAAACTAGGTCCCAATGGTCAACTGAAGCCTGTGTCATCGTTTCTTTTCTTATTACTATGACCAAATAACCTAGCAAAAAGCCCCATGAAGGAGAGAGTACCCATTTTGGCTTATGTTTTAAAGTGATGCATTTAATCATGATGGGGATGGCACAGACAGAGCAGAGTGTGGTCAGTCACATTGCATCCCCATTCAGAAAGCTTAGTGCAAAAGCAGAAGTGGGGCAAGGCTTATAGATCTTCAAGGCCCACACCCACTGAACTACGTCCTCAAGAAGGGATCTACCTCTTGAGGCTTTCTTTGACTTGTGATGCATCACCACCATCTGGAAATCAAGTACTCAAACTTTTCATGTGCAAACCACAGCAGCCTGCGAGGTATTTGTATGTGGCTTGGGAAATAGCAAGATTTCTATACTATAATAATATTTGAAAATTCATAAGGTTAATATTTCTCTCTCTCTCTCTCCCTGGGAAAGAATCTTTCACAGGTCTGTAATTCATCAAGTAGGTTAGGCTGAAGAGCCAATGAGTCCCAGGTATCTGCCTCTCTGGTGCTGAGATTCCAAATGTTCTTTCACCATGTCTGGCTTTTTATTGTGGGTTCTACGGTTCAGAGCAAGCATTCTATCAATTGGGTGTAGGAATGAACCACTTGTTGGTTCCTTGATTGCTAGACCTACTAAAGTTCCAGCATCTGTCTCTGGCAGGGCTTCATGGCTTCTCTTGACTCTGCGTTCTCTCTCCCAGCATTCAGCTTAGTTTTTGCTGCCTAGCTCTGTTCTGCCTCTCCCTGCTCTGCTATAGGCTCATAGCAGTTCTTTATTCATTAATGGTAATCACAGAAAACAGAGGGAAATATCACATGAATTAGGTGTTCAAGACTAGCTGACCGATGAATTTGCCTTTTTGTCTCAACCCTCAAAGTATTAGGATTATAAGCACGTGGCACTATACCAGCTTTTTAACATAGGCATGGGGAGTCAAATGTTGGTTCTCAGGCTCATTTAATGGTACTTAACTAACAAAGTCATTTGCTCAGCCATCCAACATTTCTTGATCCACAAAACCTTTATGAAATTTAGATTTCAATGTGACATGAAGTCATACCTGCTCATTTGCATGTCACTGTTGGCAACTTTCTTACTACCGAAGTCGAACTGAATTATAAGATATACCTTATTACCATTCTGGTCAGCATAGGGCATGTTGAAATTAGGTGGTTGTAACATGTCAGCACTTCAAAGCCTCTTGTTCTTTAATGACCTGTCCATTTCCTTTCTCTGGGTACATTCATGATGACAGAATGAGAAAAGTATACTTAAACTAGTGAGAGTCAAAATGTCTTGAAGACTTTTTACGTCCTAATTACTTTACATTACCCTACATGGCAGATGTGATCAAATTAGGGATTTTGAGATGGGAAGATAATACTCTGTTATCTGGTGTCTTCGATGAAACTACAATGGTGATTATAAGAGAGATATAGGGAAGCAATAGAGAAATGATGCAATAATAGAAGCAGAGAGTGGAGGGATGTAAGCCCGAGCAGAGTTGTTTTAACGACTCCGACAGTGGGAAGAGGTGAGGAAGAATTTTGCCTGAAGGGTGTAGCTGTAACTGGCTCTATAGCTGTCTTAGATTTAGTTCATTTCAGACTTCTTGTTCCCCAAACGAGAATGAAATTATTTGTGTTATTGAAAACCACAGATTTTACTGCAATTTATTATAATAGCCACAGGAAACTAATACATTATGTCTCCCTTTTAAAACACGGCAGAGTGTAAATTATTTATTATTGAATTTAGTGTCAAAACACTGTGTTTACTCTCCAATACAGTTGTCTAAAAAATTACAACAGATAGTGAATGGAATAACTTTGACAGAATACATATTCATGACAATATTGCGAAAGCACAAGAAAGTAATACATGGGAAAACCAGAAAGATTTAAAGAGAAATATCTCATTGTTGTTGAAATTGTTCCCAACAGTGAGAAATGAACATGAAGTTCTAACCAAAATAAACTTGCAAATGGTGTATCTGTCAACTCAGCAGAAAATTATACTTACTGATCATGAGTTGATTAAGTCACGTTTGGTGACAATAACCAAAGAAATGTGCTAAGGAAAAAAAGGTTGTTTATGACTGTTGTGTTTTGGAAGCAACAGCTGCTTGAGAAGTTAATAACATTTGGAACAACGTCAACAGTCAATAAAATAAGGAAAACAATTTTGAATAGATAACTTGGTTACTGGTAAGTTGACAGATGTTACCAAACTGCTGTGTTATTTTTTGTTGGTTTATTTGTTTTGTTTGTTTTTCTTTTCTTTTCTTTATTTTTTTTTAAGAAGTCAGCCCCAGGCTTGAGGAGAATGAAGAACCATCTTTATAGAACATTAATAGGGAAACAGGTTTTTTTTTTGAGAAAATTAGGGAAACGGTTTAGTATAACCTGAAGTGGAATACACTAAGATGTGTTATCTGTGAAGAGAGTGATGTGCAGAAAAATAGGTTTGTGGGACAAAACTCGTGAAATTGCCAGGTATGTAAAGCATGTGACTATTCATTGCATTATAAATTGTACAGCCATTGCAAAATATGAATCTATCAATTGTTATTAGGCTGGTGGTGTCAATTGAACATCATTCTGAAATGAATCGCTGTTCACTTTATGAACAGACATTGGCCGAGTATCCTGATCTGCCCTACCAAAGCAAGTCTGACAGCTTAACAGAGACCACGTTTTCTGGTAATTGTTAGAGCTTATGCCTGTTGTCAAAAGTTTTCTCAACAAGAAAAATAAATTTTTGCCGTTATAGGATATTGCATTCTTTGGGAATTAATTTCTTTTTACTGAAGAAGTGATGACATAGTGTAATGAATTAAAGAGAAATTTACAAAGCAGAGCACTGTTGGTGCTAAGTTGAAGCCACTGTGAAGCTATCTTTGCAATAGCTTAAAGTTCCTAGAATTGTAAGTAATGTCAACCGGCATTCCATACTTCCTGTTCTGTAAAAGAGTGAACTGCAAAATCTCTAATCTGGTGCAAACCTGTAACAATGCATTATCCAAATACATCTAATACAGTTCTTGTCACATTTTCCAGCCATAGAGCAAGTAAAAAGAGAATTTTCATATATCAAAACCCAATTGAAGAGCTTCCATCTAATCTTTAATTGGAAGTGATTAATCAACATTGTAGTGACATACTGAAAGGCATGTATCAAAGAGAAGAACCTAATAGAATTTATAAATGCCTTCCCGATGATGGATATACTCAATTAAAATTATATGCTTATGAATTAATATCAGTATGTGGTAATGTCTACTGCATGAAAGGACATTTTTAAAGAGGAAATTGGCAAAATCTCATTATAGATCAACAGTAACAGAGGAAAATTAATAGCTGAATTTGATCATGAGAAAGATTGATTTAATTCCATTTAAGTGAAATACTAACCCTGCCCCCAAACAAAAATCATTCTAATTTTCTAACTTTTTTTTATTAGTATGCCTTTGTTAAAAACAAAATACTCAGTTATTGCATTTTACGTTGTTATGTAACTAGTTACCTCTTACCTAGTAAGTTACAAAATTTGAAATATTGCTAGCTGTACCATTACAAATTTTTTTTGATGCTCACTCTAGCTGACTTTTTTAAACTTCTGAATAAACTGCCTATGCATATCTTGGTTCATGTGGCTTGACAGTATTGGGGAGGTAGAAATGGAACTCTCCAAAGAAAAATTAAGAGTGTTTTTGTAAATAGAATATGTTTCTGTGTAAGCAAGCAGAAGTGGACATGAATTCAGCAGCTACAGTGGTTCAGCTACTCCCTTTCCAGCCTTGCGATGGTTTTCTGTTCAACACAAGCTTGTCTTCAAATCCTAAGAAATTACAACAATCTGGAGTGTATCCACCAGGGCAGAAGAGGGAGAGGAGGCAAGAGCAACTTTGGATCAACAGAAGATCATGCACATGACACTAAATATATGTCAAGGCATCTAAAGCCAAACTGAAACCTCCTATACAATGACTCCAGGCACCATGACTATCACACAGAACTTCGCTCCCTCTAGAGATTCTCTTTAGCTGCCAGACTCTACTCCTTCCCCCACTAACACATCTGCTTGAGAAACTAAATTATTGTTTCTGGTAAAAATCTTCAGGCAATGATATCTCTGCACATTTAATGGCTGTAAGACAATGTATTAAACTGACGTTCAGCTTCAACTCTGCATGGACTAGAACCAAGGAAATTTCCAGAACAGTGTAGACTACCATCCTCTGATTAAATTATGTGAGATGCAGACTTCTTGTCCCTGGTCTCCTTAGAGGGCCTCTGAAGGTTATTTTCCAAATAAACCACGTGTCCTTGAACTCTTGTCTTAGAGTCTTTGATATATGAGTCGCATAAATAGTGATCATATAGAAAAGATTTTAAAATAGTTTTTTCAGAATATTTCTTTTTAAATAAAATTAAGAAAATTATTTCATTTAAAGACATGCCAACTAAGAAAAATATTTCATTAAAAATAATATTAGGAAAAATAAAATGCTTAGAAATAAACATGAGAAGTTTAATATTTACACATTTATGTACTGATGAAAGAATTTGAAGAAGAGGGAAATAAATCAAAGCTGGAGAGATGGCTCAGTGGTTAAGAGCATTTCCCGCTCTTCCAAAGGTCCTGAGTTCATTTCCCGGCAACCACATGGTGGCTCACAACCATCTGTAATGAGGTCTGGTGCCCTCTTCAGGTCTGCAGACATACACGCAGACAGAATATTGTATACATAATAAATAAATAAATATTTTTAAAAAATTCTTAATGTTGTCAGACTTAATGTTGTTAAAGTATCTATAAAATGATTTTATAAATAAATTCTAAAGAAATTCACAGATCCAACACAATCATATGTAAATATCAACAATATTTCTTTCTGCAAAAATAGGAAAAAAGAACTATCTTAAAAGTGATATGAACTTTCAATGGAATTCAAATCATAATAATATTCAAAGAAAAGGTGGCTCAAGAAAGTCATAGAGCTGATCAAGGTTTTGCTGCTTAGGAAATTAGAAGAGTCACAAATCTGTCCCTTAAGGTTGCAGCAGCAGCAGCATTTACATGGGAGAGGGGATCACCTCTCTTGTGAGGTTGGCTACAAGCTGGACAGGGAAATCAGCGTTATAGTTTCCATGAGTCATCATCTCTATTGTAGTAGACTTTTTGGCGATGCAGCTGCCTTTGAGTTGCCCATGCTTCTTTAAGAAACTCCCATAAACTCAATGGCTATCAAGTCAGGCTTGGATGAAATGTTCATTGGTATGGCATCGTTGTCTTATATTGGATAAGGCCTGAACAGATTTTTACTTATACATTCCAGGAAAGTCACACAATACAATTAACACCCAAACAGGAATTGATCAAACCAATGGAGAGCTGAAGAGGAGCAATGGCATGCCAGTTGCAATGCGTTCTGATGCTGAACACAACCGAGGCTAGCCTGTGTGGATGTGGAGTCCCTAGGTGTTGGGACAATCTCAATATGCCAACCTTTCCCTATATCATATGGGGTGGTGTGCCTTTTCATTGTAGAGGCAGGTGTATGTCTTGAAGATAAGTAGCAAGACAAGTAAACAATGTTGTGTCAACAGAGAGTGAGAGAAAGTCCTTTAAGGAAACCAGTGGTGATATCTTTTTCACCACATGCTAAGGGGTGGCATCCTTCTTTTGTGTGCAGGATCTGTCTCATAAGCACAGATTATATACCACAAAAACAGCTGGTAGAAGAGAAAATGTATTACAACCTCTGAAAGCAGGATGGATAGGAGGGATACAAAGCAGGCTCTGATGGTCTTGGTTGTGAGAAATAAAGTCATGCAACTGAGGCTGAGCTGTTTTGCAAAAGATAATTTATCAAAGCAAATGAGAAATATAACAAGAAAAATGCACAGAGATGCTATTCTCCATCTTAGCTTCTGGTTTGTAAGAAAAGCAGATGAAACAGGGAAAGGATCAAATAGAAATGGCTTGCCTTTTCTTGCAGTTGGTAGCATGGGAGGGAAAGTGAGTACTCTCAAGTATGGGAGAGAAATGGGCAATTACAGGAGAGGGAGTAGCCTTCAAAGGTCATTTCTACACTCTGTGGAAAGGTTTCATTGTATAATGCTAACCCTTGAATATGTTATAGTTTTGGAAAACACCTGTAAAAGCAATAAAAATATAACAGTTGAAGAGTTTGAACTATGGTATCACATGTGCGTGATCAAAAAGGCACTGTTAGGAGTGAAGAGATATCAGGTGTGGTGTGCTCATGTGCCCCATGATAGAGTTCTGTGGGGATACAGTGAGAAGATGCAAGATTGTAGAATGGTTGTCCCAGAAGCTAGTCCTGCCACCAACTGAGAGTTGTGGGAGCTGAATGTCATATAACATGTATGTCTTGTTTTAGAAGCTGTATAATACTAATATGTACGCTAGTGCTTCTGTAGATTCTGCAATCTACACACAGCTTTCACGTCTCATTCTTTTCTCTTTGCTTTAACTTTCTCTCCAACGAATCATGTGTTTTGGTAGTTCTTACAACAGCATCCTTCTATGTCAATTTCTTATTCTTGGTGAAAATTTCATTGTCCTGTAAGCTAAAATAAAAGGTTAGCAAAGTAGAGAGCTCTAATAGTTTTTTTAAGTTCGTTGGTTGTATTTCAATTTCCCTACATACTATTGTTGTTACTAAAATGTTTAATGATTATGTAATTGTTTGGGCTGGGAGAATGTTTGAGTCAGTAAAGCCTTGACTTTGCAATCACTAACTTCTGAATCTTTACTCCGAGAACCTACAGGGAAGAAAAATGAGTTCATGGTGGGAAATGTTTATAATCCCATGCTGGGGTTACAGAGACAGAGAATGGCCTGGCTGGCCAAGCCTGGTTGATGAAACCCGTGGTGTTGTGGAATATCAGCTTAGGCTATGTTTCATTCACTTATGCTGTGGAATATTTGTTTAATGATGCAAAGGTGTGTTGCTTTCTTTTACTTGTTTAACTCTGTCAAGCTGTTACTTTGCCTGTCTAAAACATCTGATTGGTCTAATAAAGAGCCGAATGGCCAATAGCTTGACAAGAGAGGGAGAAGCAGGAATGACAGGCAGAAAGAATAACTAGGAGGAGAAATGTAGGCTCCAGAGAAGTGGAAGGGTGTGAAAAGGAGGAGAGCAGGGTGCCAGGACCCATCCTCCCACCCATACAGTCAGTCACGGAATATGAAGGAAAGAAAGATATACAGAATAAAGGTAACAACCCCAGAGGCAAATGTAGTTAAAATTAAACAGGATATTTTAAGCCAGCAAAACTGATTAGAAACAAGCCAAGTGGGCATTCATAAATAAAAATAAGTCTCCATGTATTTATTTGAGAGCTAGGTGGCAGACCCCAAAGAGTTAAAAGCTTCATGTCAATGAGATACCATTTCTCAAAGGAGGTAGATACTAAGCCTGAAGGAGATGCCAGCAGTTGCTCCTCCTCCTCCTCCTTCTCTCTCTCTTTTCTCTCTCTCTCTCTCTCTCTCTCTCTCTCTCTCTCTCTCTCTCTCTCTCTC
>NW_004949245.1:5064-15829 GCF_000317375.1 Microtus ochrogaster | reverse complement strand
AATAAATAAATAAAAAAAAAATTCCACAGTTGGTTCTACTAGGAAGGGATGAGCCAACTCCTGCCCATCACTTTATTTAATAGGCATATTTTATATGTTTACGTGTTAGAGACAGCTTTTCTCTCCTGGTTTCTAATTCTCCATGTGCTGCTTTACTTCTTTGCTAATAGAAGAAAAAGAAACCCTAACTTGGGATTTTAGGCCATACTTCAGAATTAAGATCAACATATTTTTTTTCTGTGAAAGAGATGGTAATCAATATTTCAGTCTCTAGCGACTACTCAGAACACATGGTACATACGACTCGCTGTTTTCCTCTCCCTCGCTTTCTCTTTATCTCGATTTTTGTTTGACCCTTTAAAAGTGCAAAGCCCATTCCATAGCAGGTCATCATCCCATGCTGGATTTAATCTGCAGCCATATTCTGCTGATCTTGGCTGCTACTTACAAAACTGGTGGAAATATCTTTGAGATAGTGAGAAGAGTCTGGGGTCTAACCTCATAGTGTGTTTCTCAAATTACAAGACCAAGGAGATTTTTTCTGGGATTGTGTCTTAGAAAAGTTAATTTTGTTTCTTTTGAAACTATCTTTAAACCAATGTAGTAGTCAACTGGGGAAAATATTTCAATTCTTGAATTCTTCTTTTAAATTACTATGAGGTATTTGTTTTCCCTCCCCTGTTTTTGACAGTTTTGAAAGCTAAGTAGAGCTAAACATTAGAGCATGTGGATTATTCTGTCCTTATCCAAATGCTTGAAGTTATTAATTTCTCTTTATAAAACATGTTTTCACAGCCTTCCAAACAGGAGTTAAGCTTACTTCCAGTGGTAGGTAAGTCTTGAAACCCCATGGCTTAACTACTTTATATTATTTTAAGGGCTATAGAAATTGATGGATTATCATCAAGAAAATGAAAACAGTTTTCAGAACTACTTTACTTAGAGAATTGAGCCTTTCAAAGCACACCCCCTCCCCAAACACCAAGCATTATATGGTTTAATCTCCTGTTATTGCTGCAAAGGGCTTAAAAGACTGTCTGACCAGCATGAGAAAGCAACAGAGCATTAATTGAACAGATCTGAAATAAGCGAGTTTTACATTTGTTAAGAACATAATGGAGGATGCTATCAAAGTCTCACATGTGGATGTACCATCCCCAGAATGCTTATGAAAATAACAGATTGATGGTAGGAAGAAAAATATATGCTTTAACATTCACCAGGAAATGAAACTTCTACTATAGTGTAAAGTCACCTTCTGACACTTCACTCATCGTTATCCATACTTGTATATCCCTGAAGTAAAACCGATGGAGACACAAGGCACTGTAGATCCAATACTGAGAATTCTAGCTCATGACAAAAGCCATGAATAAAGTAAGATGAAATGAAGGCCAAAAGGGCAACTAGGAGAAAGAAAAAGTAACTGGAAGAGAGACAGAGAGAGAGAGAGACAGAGAGAGAGAGACAGAGACAGAGACAGAGACAGAGACAGAGAAAGACATACAGCTAGGTAGACAGAGACACACATACAGGTAGGGGCACAGGATTCAGAAGGCCCATGGTTGTCAAGAGAGCAGTAACAAAAAGCCAAGATCTGGACTCATCGTTAGCAGATCAACACATTCGCTTATTTTCAACTCAGAATTGCAGTCATCACAAGTTATAATTGGTAAACAGTAATATGAGCTGTTATTAGAACAGTTGTGGTATTTCCTTATTTTTAATTAGAAGTTTATTATAAAGAATTTGCAAATAAAACAGAAGCACACACCAAAATTAACCAGACCCAAAATCTCTAATTTTTTTTATTAAGATAAAGACCAATAGTTTTAAAATTCTAAAAAAATTATGCAGAACAAATTTCTAAAAAGCTCATTAAAGCTGTGGTATTCTGTAACAAATGCTAAAAAATGTCTTATTTACTTATTTTTATTATACATGCATTGGCGTTTTGCCTGTTTAAGGGTGTTGGATCCCTATGAATTACAGTGAGTTGTAATGCCACGTGGTGCTGAGAATTGAACCAGAGTCTTCTGGAAGAGCAGCCAGTACACTTCACCACTGTTCAATCTCTCCAGCCCATGCCCTTTTGTTTTAAAGAAGGAAGTTTAGTTGATGCGTATTGTCCACAACAATAAAGAGTGTTCATGCGTCATCAACAGCTGTCTTGTAGAAGATGCTAGAAAAACAATTCACATGTTGGTGAATTCTCAGCACAAAGGAGATTTACCCTGGCGAGGACAAGTGGAATGAGGAGTGAGGAGAGCCTCTGGGTTAGACTAGGACAGCAGCCGATCTCTCTGCAGGAGGAGTTTTTAAGAAGAAAAGGGGAAGTCTGAGTCTGTGCTATGATGAATTGGTAAATCCCGATTGGACATGATAGATGTTAGAGCTGAATAATGATTGATTACTAGACCTTGATCTTTCGACAGCAGGACTTTGGAGTTTTAGTCAGGCATAAGGAACTCGGTAAATAGGGGATTAGATCTTGGGTGTTTTATTATTTTATTTTATTACTTTAAAAAATACCAATCAAATTCCTACTCCCTCCCCTCCTCCCACTCTGTCCCTACACCCTCCTACCCCTCTCCCCTCCAGTCCTAAAAGAGGACAAGGCACCCTGTTCTGTGGCAAGTCCAAGGCCCTTCCTACTACATCTAGTTTGTGCAAGGTATACATCCAAAGAGAATAGGATCCCAAAAAGCTAGCACATGCAGTAGAGACAAATCCCAGTGCCACTGCCAGTGGCCCCTCAGTCTGCCCCAACTGTCAGCTACATTCAGAGGGATTAGTTTGATCCCATGTTTGGTGCTAGTTTTAAAAATGTAATCCAACGGTCTAGCAAGGGAGAGGGAACAGGAGTGGCTGAGACCTGCCAGAGCCATGTTTGTATATTTGGGCCTGTTAGAGAGCCCTTCCCTAGAAATCTTTTTTTCTTTGTGAAGTAGGGAGATGCTACTTTATTTGGAGAGTATATGGCAAGTGAAGAAACACTTCTTCACCCATTTTTACAGGATATGTTTTCTATTTTTTTCTCTTTGCTCCAGGTACTAGAGGTAGAGTAATAAATAAAACAGTTTGGTTTCATGGAACTTACAATCATCAGAGTGTAGGAAAGAAAAAACAGTACATATAGCTTTTAATAAAACTATATAAGATTCAAGAATAAAGAAGAGCAAAGTAAGTAGAGTGTGGCTGTAATGTACACAGGTTAGAGAAATTCTCTGTAGAAGGCTATTGCAAGACAACCTTGGGAGCATGTTGGGTGTTGGTTTTGCATGTCAATCTGACAGCCAAAAGGGGCTTCAGTGTATATGATCCATCACTATTCTGGCTGTTTCTGTGATGGTATTTTTGGATGAGATTGATATTTGTATTAGTAGCCTAAAAAATGTCAGATGGGTCTCTTTAATTTGATATTGGGACCACCCAATTATATGGCAGCCTGAATATATGAAAAACTGACCTTCCATGTGTAAGAGAGCATTTCTTTGGTTTGACTCATTTTGAGCTTGGACATCCACTGTTTTTACATCTTTGTGCTATATTGGAAACAACAGTGCTTCCGAGTCTCAAGCCTGTAGACATGTGAACCAGAATCACACCACTGACACTTCAGTATCCCCAGCTTGTTTCTGTCTCTCTCCCTGTCTCTGTCTTTGTGTTTCTTGTCTTTATTTTCTTGATGTTATATCTCTGTCCTGCTAACACATACACACATACATACACACAAATATATATACATATATATTTGTCTCTATTCATAGTGTGTATATATATATATATATACACACTATGAATAGAGACAATGTTTAGCTCTGTAGATGGTAAGTTTTCAGATTCCTATTAGGCATTTTAATTAAACACTGTGTAATCCAGATGATGTAAATATTTCTAAGTATAAGGGAAGTCAGACCTGCAGAGACACAAGAAGAAATAGCCTAAAAACTGCAGGATTTTTAAAATGATGATAGATTTTAATTATGAGCTAAAGATTGACTTAACCTGTAGAATAGTTCTGTATAGTAGGTATTATCAGTATGAGTTTTCAAGTGAATACATGGAGGCATAAGAAATGGAATATATTGCTTAGAATCTACCTAAAGTCAATGAGTGGTGGGATTGGAATGTGTACTCAGTCAGGCCACATTCCTTTTCTTATTTGTATTTTTAATTGTATTTTAAAAGATAAAAAACTATCCATTTTATATTGCAAACCAATCTCAGTTTCCACTCTCTCCCCTCCTCTCATTCCCTCTACCTTCTCCCAAACCCCACCCCCCATCCACTCCTCAGAGAGGGTGAGGCACATTGCTTTGGGGAAGGTCCAAGGCCCTCCCTACTATATGTAGGCTGAGCAAGTTATCCATTCAAACAGAATGCGTTCCCCCAAAAGCTAGGACAAGCAGATGAATCCTGGTGCCACTGCCTGTGGTCCCATAGTCTGCTGCCCTAACCATACAACTGTCATCACAAACAGAGGGTCTAGTTTGGTCCTATGATGGTTCCTTCTGAGAGGATTTACCTAATAAATATAAGGATATGAGGTCATACACAGAGGAAGGCATCTAATAGCTGTTGAGAGACTTAAGCAGAATGCCAGCTCTACACAATCATTGAGGTTCCAGTCAACCAACCCATCTTATAGAATGTTTAATAAAGATGTAGACTTTTTTTCTGGAAACACATGTGATAATCATTAAATGTACTCCAGAAATGACTGTTTCCAAGGGATTCAGGGACAGGAGTAAAGAGATTCCCACTAGACCAGTAGGGCGTATATATACATCATATTAAAAGGACAATAATAGAGTGTCTCAAAGGATTGACTACGTGCCACAGATTCAAAGTGATGCAACAGACCATATAAATAAAAGACAAATCAATTTCTTGGTTTGTTTTCTTCAAGCAACTAATCTATTTAAAGAGAATAAGAGAACAATAGAAAATTACTGTTGGGCACTGTCCTAATAATTGATGCAGACAAGAATTATTCATGGCTGTGAAACTCAGTCAGGAAACTTTACCAAATAACAGGATGTTCACACAATTTCCATTTGCTTCTCCATAAGATCCTTATCAACTCAAAGCCAATGTGAAAACTTTGAAATAGAAAATCACGACACAAATCATTCCAAGCAGTTTCCAAATGGGACTGACCAGCTAGAAAGTTATTTCCAGGTAAGGTGCAAACTGACATCACATAACTCTTGAAGCAAAGCTCTAAAAGGTGCATTGCATCATTTTATCCCTGGGAGCCATTCATACCAAAGATGTATAAGATGTATCTAATAATGAGGGATTATAAGTCACACGGTTTCAAAATAAGGGTGTTTCTGCACAGTTGATGTAGGATTCCCATCTCTATGCTGTGAATACCATTGGTTAATAAAGAAACTGGCTTGGCCTCTTGATAGGGCAGAACTTAGGTATGAGGAGAAAACTAAACTGAATTCTGGGAGAAAAAAGGCAGAGAGAGAGAAGCCACGGATCTGCCACTGGAGACAGATGTGTTGAAACTTTGCTGGTAAGCCATGACCTCGTGTTTGATGTGCAGATTAATGGAGATGGGTTAAATTAAGATATAAGAGTTAGCAAATAAGAAGCTAGAGCTTAATGTGTCAGGCAGTTATTTAAATAATATGGTTTCCGTGTGATTATTCTGGGTTTGAGCTGCTGGGCAGCCAGTAAACAAAACAAATTATCCCCTACAACACACAGTGCTTGACTTGATGCTGAAAATATCAAGGTCATGATTGTAAGTGTTCAAATAACTGAATTACAGGCTAAAGCATCATGATCATTAGATAAACTTTGTGGTCTTACATTTTCTTTGGTCATGAATGTTTTATTGGAACAACTTACAAGATCTAAATGAAGCTTCTTATTTAGAGGAAACTTGTTCCTTTGATAAGTATTGTGTTTTAATAATTTGGTAAAACTTAAAACAATTCAAAAACTTAATATAACATATCTGGAGCTGGCTGCTTCCAGCCAGATATTCTTCATGTTATCTAAGTATTGAACATCACTATAGCAAGATGTGAATAACATCAAAATGCATTGTATGAAATTATTTTTTAACTTTTTGTAGATTCTTCGTGGAATTCACACCATGTGTCCCAATCCCTTTCATCTCACTGTCTCCTTACCTCTGTCTTCTGCCCTGTGACCTCCCCACAAAACAAAACATTTAAAAGTGTATTAAAAATAAATGAACAAGCCTGGCGGTGGTGGCGCACGCCTTTAATCCTAGCACATGGGAGGCAGAGGCAGGCTGATCTCTGTGAGTTCTAGACCAGCCTGGTCTACAGACCTAGTTGCAGGAGAGGCTCCAAAACCACAGAGAAACCCTGTTTAGAAAAGCTAAATAAATAAATAAATAAATAAATAAATAAATAAACAAACAAACAAACAAAAATATCTTGGCATGGAAACTGTAGTGTGGCCCAGTGAGTCACACATATTATCTCTTAGTCCGTATATTGTAACTTGTAAGTGTTACTTGCCTTGGATCCGACTGGAGGTCTCTGGCTTTTGCTACCCTAACAATCTTGGGACCTCATTGAATATCTTGCTGTTGTCCGATGTCATTGAGATCCTGTAGTTTTGGATCCGCTGATCTGACCTCTTCACATACCCTACTCCTTCAGTTCATAGATGAGGTAGATGTTGAAATTCAAAAAGAGCTAATAAATATTATATCAAAACAAATAAAATAACTCCCGCCATGGCTAAATTTATTGTGATACCAATTGAGAATAATGACACAGGAAACTCTTGAGGTAATGTCAAGCTCACTCAAACCTGCCACTGCCCCTTTTCAAGGGTGTAACTGATGTATCGCGGGGTCACTATTTTCATGAGCTTTCACAGTTTGTTTGAGAAAAAAAACGATGTAAATATAAGTTTAAATTTAAATACATGCCAGCTTGTAGCAAGTAAAGAATAAATGCTTCGTGCACACATAGGGTGGTATTATGTTGTGAGAGGGCAATTGGAGCCATGGCACAGTAAATCCACTTGCACTTAACCGCATGGAGTAGACTAAGCTCCTTCTCTTAACTAAGCTTCAGTTTGTCTGTCTTTGACAATCATTTCTTACAGTGCTTGTTGATATTTTCATTGCTGCCTCTGTATGACCCCGGATGCCCTTTATGCAGTCAAAAACCCATATCAACATCAGTCAACATTAATGTACAACATCACAGGCAGGTGTATGTGAACAGAATAAATGAAGATTATAAGGAATGTAAGTTATTTTTTCTTGAGGTTTATGTTTTAACATTGAAGATGAAAATTCTGATATGATGAAGATATTCCAAACAGAGATGAGTTGATTGCAAAAAGAGCAATGTGAAGACAACTGATATCCTTGTCATCATTAAAACCTGTGCCACTTGTGGGTGGGGCTTTCTAATATGGAGGGAAGAAGAGAAAGAATAATGTGAGTCAAGCTTCGAAGGGGATGTAGCCATCTTGATCTTGTTGCAATGAGTAGGTTTTACAGAGAGAACTTATCTTGCCTTACAGTGGGTGTTAAGTAGGCTTGTCAGATATTGAATTCTATACAAAGAGTTTGAATCTATCTAGCATGTAGTTTAGGGACACTGTAAGAGTTTGTAAGAAGAGGTGCATATCCTAAGTGTAAAAAAATATTAACTTAAAATCAAAAGTGACATTAAAGACAAGACAATAAGCTGGGATGTTCTGATATAAAGAAACCAAGTCTGTCTACTCTTACATATATTTTAAAGAATCAACATTTTGCTAATAGTTCTCTTTTAAATCATCAATTTATTTTGCCACATATGTCTAAACTTATGTAACACATCTAGAGAAAGGCTTACTCTAGAGATTTGGGGGTTTTATGCAAAACAATAAAAAATACATCTTTTTTAGTTTAATTGCAATTTAGATATTTGGGGCATTTCCACAAAACATTATATTAATGACCATCATGGTTATAGTTACCCGGAAGCAACAGATATGTCTAGAGAAACTTATTACTTTATAAAAATGTTCATCTCTAAGTGTCTTCTGGACACAATCCTCTTGCATTTAGGGTCCTGGTTATGTCTCCAGAGCCTAACAGGATTTATAAATGGACTTAGGAAATGAGAAACTGGGGCATTTCAGGTGGTGGCCATATGTCATCTGTTCCATGCTCACTGCACCCAGGAAACACCTTATTTTTGTACATGTCCTTAGGGAATGCCTTACTTCCATGTACAAATAGGAGAGAGATTGGTTTTGGAAAGCTATAATAGATGACCAAGTTAGGTGGTTAATGTGAGGGGGATGCAGAAATTGGGGATACTATCTACAAATGTCTTCCAAGGTTTACTTCTTAAGGGGCAGGGCCCAAAGAAATAGCCCCGATTAGACTCATGAGGACTTTGTTGGTTTTCTTTATGAATGCATCTCTACCTAAATAATGAGATGGTTCTGTATAAACCCACAGTACTGCAAAAGCAATCTGTACTATATAAGCAAGGAAATAGCAGAAATACTAAGATATTTTTATGGAAATTATTTAGTCAATCCCTGTACAGTGAAGTGTATTAGGGGCATTATTAAAAATAAGTAACAATAAAAAACCCATAAGACAACATGATGCAAATGTAGTAAATAGAGTTTCAAGTGCAGTTGATATGAGTTTTCTTTTGAGATGGGAGAGACAAGTTATTTCCTGTGTGTTTTAAAGGCTTCCCTCAGGAAGCAGGGGGCTCAGAACATTGGCATTCCAGGAGATTGTACAGACTTCTGGAAAGCATGTTTCTGCTTAGCAGAGGCTGATACACTAGCACAGGGGTTCAATCTCATCTGCAGATCATGGTATATGACTTAAGAGCCTTAACATGGTGATTTGTCACTGAGTGTCAAGTGTAGCTCTTCAAAGGGACTAGCAGATGAAGCAGAAAGAAATCATATCACGTGCCATTCTTTGTGCAGGGGAATGCTAAATACTCAGTTGTACACTCAGAAATGAAGTGTAGCTTTAGAGCTGATTTTTACCATTTACTCAGGCTTCTACAAACATTCACAGTGGTGGCATTTTCATTATTAGGAAAGAGAACAGCAAGGCCCAGGAAGCCACCATTTCAAAACAACATGGCTTTTTTTTCTGCTACTGCTGAATCTGGAAGACCTGTCTTAAAGGAGCTGCTGCATACTGCCAGCAAACAGAGCCAGTTCAGGGGGAAAATGTGGCTAAACTTTGTCTTTTAGTGTCTATTATTTCTTTCCAAGCCCTTTCAGAATTTATGTCAATTTAGCTAGCACATGTTGTGGTGCCAATTTGTTGTAGGAGGTCACTTGTTTGTTCCCAGCTGCTCAGCCCCAAAATAATAAAACAGAAACCATATTATTTGCAAAACTGTTTGGCCAGTAGTTTAAGCTTATTTATATCCTAAACTAACCCATCTCTTTTACTCTACATATTACCACATGCTGTGGCTTACTGGCAACATTTCAGAATGCCTGTCTCTGGCAGTGGCTCCATGGCTTCTCCCTGACTCTGCCTTCTTTCTTCCAGCATTCAGTTTAGTTTTCCCCACCTAGCTAAGTTCTGCTTTGCCATAGGTCCAAAGCAGTTTCTTTATTAATCAATGGTAATCACAGCATACAGAGGGGACTCCCACATCACCCTCCTTCTCTGTGTTTGGAGCTGCTCATTGCTTGATTTACTTTACAAATTTTCCATGTTCTTGAGTTCTTTGTTATCATTATTGAGTTTTTAAACTAATCCTCAAATCCTACAACAGCCTTCTTTGGGGCTCTCCACAGGTGTTCCAACACTGCTACACATTGTTTTGATCTCCTAGGTCTCTCTCTAAAATCTGGATAGGATCCTTCATCCACTAAAAATCTTGCATTCTATGTGACTGTAAAACCAGCATCATGTAATGAGGACCAAGTCTGGCACTGGTTTTGTACCTTTGTACCTTTGACTAAAATGGTCTTCTGAATGGCTGAATGCTAGGAAATGCTTCAGAGGACCCCCAGTGGTCTCCTTTTTTCAAGAGAAAGTCTCTCAAATGCACTTGATGTTGGCCTTGTTATTGGATTGGATTTGGGACAAGCTTGAGATACCATCAAGGCATCTTTCCTTTTGTCTCAATGTAAATAATTTGCCTTTTTTGAAAATTACTCTAATATCTTCAGAAACTGTGACATATTTATATCTGTTATTTTTGACCATACTGAAAGTATTTGGAGTCTTTTCACTCTACTTTTAAATGTTGCAGTTCTCACTGTTAAGTCTGGCTAAACACAGGTGACCATACACATGCTGCACCCTGAATCCCAGTTTGCCTTGAAACAGCCTTCTCCAGATCAAATGACTGATCACATTCAAACTCACAGCTTGAAAAGGTCAAAATGTGAACAAGTCCCATGCCAGAATCTAAAATGAACTGTTTTAACCCAATTCTCAATAAAATCCTTGACTCTACCTGAAACACGGCTTTCTGCACTGAGATACAATCAGATTCATTCATTAAGCTGGTCTTAAGGCATTCTAGGGATTCACTAGGACATGACTCCTAACTCCTCCAATGTATTCTCCAAACCAGTTCCAAAGGCATAAGAGACACTGGGCAGAAGGACTAAGGTCAGCTCTTGTTTTCAGAAGCTTAAATGATGGAGGAAGGTCATTGGCTAATAAAAAAACTACCTTGGCCCATCTGATAGGGCAGAATTTAGATAGGCGGAGTAAACAGAACAGAAAGCTGGGAGGAAGAGGAAGTGAGGTAAGACG
>NW_004949245.1:0-2414 GCF_000317375.1 Microtus ochrogaster | reverse complement strand
AGAAGTAGCTTTTTTGAGCTATGCAAGGCATTTCCCTTCAAACTACTTTTTAATGAAAAATGTATATTTTTAAAATTTGATTATGAGATACTAAATTTATGGATGACTTTTTCATGCCTTTTTTATTTTGGTTATCTATCTCCCTTACCTCTTCATCTCCCCAACTCACCCATAATCTTCTTACTTTCCAGCAGTTTTTCCAGGATTTTCCCTTTCTACTTTTATACTACCTATGCTCTGCTATCCTCACCTCCATTAAGAAATCTTCTTCCTCATGGCCTCGTCTGAGTTTTCTGGTACTCCAAAGTGATTACACAAAATGAGAAATTTGAAGGTAAAAGCCATATATAAGGGAGAACATGTGATATTTGTTTTTCTGCGCCGAGTAATCTTACTCAGTATTGCCTTTTACGGTTGTTGTTGTTTTTTTTTTTTTTTTTTTTTTTTTACAGTCCCACCTATTCATTTAGAAATTTCCTAATTTCAGTTTTTAACAGATGAATAAAATTTCATTGTATATATCTGCCACATGTTCATTATCTATTCATCAGTGAATAGATGTGTACCTCTATTGGTACCCTCATATACTAACTCTTAGCTAGCATGAATAGAGTAGCACTGAACATGGCTGAAAAGTATTTCTGCAGAAGGATGTGTGTGTAGTCTTTTGGGTATGTGGCCCAGAGTAGAAGAGGTGGGACATATAATGATAACTTCTATACTTTGTCCAAGTACCTCGTTGTTTTCACCTCCCCCTTCCTCTCTCCTCACTTTTCTTTTTCCTCCGCTCCCTTCTTCAACCGTCCCTTTCAGTATTCTCTTTTCTCACTTTCTTTATTCTTCCTTCTTCTCCTCTTCATTCCTTCTCTTTCTTTTCTTCTATGCCTTCATTTTTCTTCTCTTTCTTTCTTTTGAGCAAGCAGAAGAAAAATAAGTTGGTATTTTTAAGGATAAATCTGATAAAATAATGTTTCTCTGGAAACCTCATAAATGAAACTGGATAACTTTAACTCTATGAAAATCCATCAAAAATGAAGCATGTTTTACTTCTCTTGCGAAAAATCTTTGCTTAATTGCCAGCTCTCATGAAAGGAGCATCTATTGTGAGCAGTAATGTGCTGCCCTCCCTCTATGTTTTTAGACTTCATGCTGAATGAGATAATCATGGAGTACAATCAATTTTATGAATATTTTATTCTAGGATGTTATGTGTAACTATGAAATATGCTCGTTTCATTATTCTTACAGAGAGAAACAGGTTCTGGCATTCTCTTAACAATATTTAAGTTGTGCAAAATTATGGGACATTTTATTTTAAAGATATGTAAATGCTAAAAATGGAAACGAGTCAAATTTTCATAAGCATTAACAATGTTGATAATATAGGCTAGCAAAGATTGTATCAAAGCCTTGAATATGTTCATAAAGATATCAAAGGAAGAGGAATATAGCCTCTGCCTGTGTGTTTTATGCTTATGATGATCGGGATTCTCAATCATTGCCTAAGTTATGGAATAATTTAAAATTCTCTTTTGTCTGGGCTCTTATTTATATTTATAAGTATACACTTCCTTTTTCTGTTTTCTTGTCAAAGTAACTTACTGTCTTATTGTAATGGAGCAAGTAGAACTGCCTTGAAGACAAGCGAGGCTCTCTAATAAAGTACTAAGCAATACAATGCATTTTGTGGACTCTTCCAACTGTCAAGACTCTTGTAATGCATCAAAGTTAAAAAACACACAGCAATTGTGTTATTAATTATGAAGCATAAAACTGAAATTGCTGAAACAGAATACTTTTACATCTTCATGAAAAAGTCTTGGAATAAAGTAATAAGTTTTAATTAGAGAATAAATTTCACTCCATAAATGTGGTTGTTCTGAAATGAAAGCGTACATAGAATTAGTGTATGCCATTCAACATGGCTGTAATGGTTGAAAGCTTGCTTTTTCTCTTAGTCAGGGCTCTCCAGAGTAACAGAGCTTATATAATGAGTCTCTATATATAGAAAGGAGATTTATTAAAATAATTTAAAGGCTGTGAGCCAACTAATCAAACAATGTCTATCTGTGAATGGAAGATCCAAGAATCCAGTAGTTGTTCAGTACACAGGCTGTGTGTCTCAGCTGTTCTTCAGTTGAGAGTTGGAATCCCAAAGAGGTAGTCTCTAATGACTGTGGAGGAAAGAACTCACTAGTGAGGGCAAGAGCAAACTGCCAGAATAGAGAGAAATTCCTTCTTCCATGTTGTTTCTATAGGCTGCCAGCAGGAGATGTGGGCCAGATTAAAAGTGGATTTTCCCTCATAGCAGCATTGTTCGTAATAGCCAGAACCTGGAAACAACCTAGATGCCCTTCAATAGAAGAATGGATGAAGAAAGTATGGAATATATACATATTAGAGTACTACTCAGC
>NW_004949244.1:442727-452256 GCF_000317375.1 Microtus ochrogaster | reverse complement strand
TCAAACTTACAAAGCTCCTGTCTTAGCCTGCAAAGAGCTGAGTTCATAGGTGTTGCCACCACAGCTAACTTCACTATCCATTTGAGTCTGTTGTATGTATTAAAATGATATTCCAGAAATATTAAAATGGACTTATGACATTCACAAGCTAAACTTTAATTTACTTGACATTATTTTGTATGAACATTTTAATTAACACTTGTATTTTGAAATATTAAAAAAAATGGGTATTTTGACTTGAAATAATCGGATACTGTTCAAGAACTGAAAATATTTCTCAATGCTAATAAAATTCTTACTCGATAATATGTCAGTAGCAGTGTAACAATCTTCAACTTAGAAAACTATTGAAAATTAGTTCATTATAATTAAACCACTGAAACTCCTACTGAAAATTATTCAGTTTACATTTTTGTAAGGATAACATTGAAATAATTTATATAGTTTGTTTTCTTTTTTAGGAAAATAAAATATGAAGAGAAAAAAGAATTTGATTAAAAATGAAGTATAATTCTAGATACTTTGAGATGACCCAAAAAGATCTACTTCATTAGAAATTATTACAGTAGAATAAAAAAATCTAGGAAAAATTTTAATCTTATTAATATAATGTTAAGACCATCTTACATTTTACTAAGTCATGAAATGAAACTTTACTAAGAATTCCTAAGTATACACAAACATAACAGAACAGAAAAATACTGATAAACACTAAATTAGTTAATATTTGTTGCATAGTCCTGATGAAGTTCCATACAAATCAATTCATAGGTTTGAGAAAAGTAAAAAAATCAGAAAATATAAAATATAATTTGTATGTGTGTGTGTATATATGTATATATTAGTATTATAAATGTACTCCTGCACACCAAAGAATGTATGTTCTTTGTGTTTTACCCTCTAAGTCATTTCAGGTGTTTTGGGAGAGGGTTGGAAATTTAACACAGGTGCCATTAGCTAGAAGGAACCGCATTTATAGAATTATAAGAGTACACCCTCAGGAGAATCCATAGGCAGATATGCTCATTAAAATACTCTATTTGCCGTCACATTTTACAGAGATATGAATGAACATTTACTGTAAAAAGAGAGACCATTATATTTTCATTCAATACATAATACTCATTAATCACCTTCACCCTGTCACCCTTCCCTGTCTCTCTATCTACACTTCTGCTAGGCACTGTCCTCTTTCCAAAATGCCACCTTCTACATCACATACATTACAACCAGAAGTAATAGCATGGGAAATCTATTTTCTTTTACAAATCATTACACCACAGTGTAATCTGCGGTGTTTACTATTGATACAATTAGGCTCAAAAATAAATTCTAAACAGAGAATTCTCTAATCATTTTATTACAGAAAACTCTGCTTCCTTCTACCACTTACAACTCTCACTATTAATGAAGAGAAAATGAAGCACTCACCTGGCAGGACCTTTGATAAACATCCATTTGGAATGAGGCCCTAAGAAGTAGTTATAGGGGAAAAAATGTCATCAGCTCATGTCTCTCTAACCCATAATCATCATGTCACCTGTAAAGAGGGAAGTTCTGAGCTTGAGGTTGTTAGGAAGTGGCACCATTAACTGGAAGAGTGAACTTCTCTAATTCCAGGACAACACTAGAGTGGGAGCAGCTGAGCTCTGGCTTTCCCACGTGTGAACTCTTCTCCCCAGTCCCTATCTGTCTGTGTGGATTAGTGGATCCCTGTCCTTCTGGACAAAGCTAAAGTAAAAATAACATCATATTCATAAGAAGTAGAAAAACATTTAATTCCTCAAGGAATCTTTCCTGCTTCCAAAATATTCCATAATAGCCTCCATACTTACTTGACAGTGGCTTCATGACCTCACCAAGAGATTAAAAGCACTTTTGCTAATATTAAGAAAATGTACATAAATACACTTGGGAAAAGTAATCTTTCTTACTGGGGCCACAGGCCTCAGCTGATATCATCATCAGATAGTGAGCTGTGGGCCTGGGGATGTAACTTATTTGGTAGAGTGCATGTGTAGACATTGTTGTTAGTGTGGGATACCATGGAGAAATCAAACCTTGAAATTCTATGCAAAGGTGAGAGAGAAGAATCCCATGTCAATGGTGAAAACAAGACCTTCAAGGTGATCTTAGAAAAAAAAAAACCTGTCCCATACAAAGGAAAGACTCACCCACACATATAAAAGAAGCACACAGAATACATTAAAGACAAGAACTGAAAAGGAAATTTCCATAGCATTTCATATTTAAAATGCTCAGGAGACAGAGCAACAAATGTGCATTGAAAGTTGGAAGGGAAAAATTGCAAAACTCGAGTAGAGAACACTTTTCAAAGAACAACTGATTGCTCAAGGAAAGCTTTCAAAGCCAGAAAATACTGGATAATTCCACCCAAGTTCTAAATGACAGCCAACTTAAAATAATATGGCCAGCACAATTACTGCCATGATTGAAGGAAAAAGAAAAATTTTACTAACATTTACAGCCTAAAAATAATTTATATTCAAAAACCAAACCTAAGGTAATACAGGAAGGTTTATTTGGGGTAAATAGTGGGATAAGCAAAACATAGAGACTTTGGAAGGAACATGAGCCATAATTATTTAACCATAACGACCAATGAGAACAAAATCAACAGCGTGATGACTAGAACACTTACATTTCTATACAAATTCAAACATGAATGGCCTCAATTTTGCAATCAAAAGACAGTGTGATTGAATGAATCAAGAAATAAAATCTATCTGTTGCCTAAAATTAACAGATTTCAGTTATGAAGATAGGCACCACCTTAGAGTAAAAAGATAGACAAAAGTATTCCAATCAAATGGAATCACGCAGAAAGAAGGTGTCGCCATCCTATTATCTAAGATAATAGACTTGGAACAGAAACCGATCAACAGAAAGAAAGAGGGAAACTGCATTCTGATCAACGGATCACTTAACCAAGAAGACATTACTTCCTTAAACATATGCGCACCAAACTAAAAGACACAAAATTTCAAAAAAAAATCTATCTCTCTTTTAAAAGACAGACATTAACATTAATCCATTAATAGTAGGAGAATTCAATACTCAACTTTCTCCAATAGACAAGATACCTCACAAAGAAAAATATACATAGAAACTACAGAATTAATTGACTTCATATATCAAATGCACTTAAAAATGCCTACAGAACAGTCCACCCAAATACAAAAGAATATATATATTACTCTGCATTCTATAGAAACTTTTATTTTTTTATTTTTATCTTTTTGGTTTTTCGAGACAGGGTTTCTCTGTGGCTTTGGAGCCTGTCCTGGAACTATCTCTGTAGACCAGGCTGGTCTCGAACTCACAGAGATCCACCTGCCTCTGCCTCCCGAGTGCTGGGATTAAAGGCGTGCACCACCACCGCCCAGCTTTTTTTTTTTTTAGAAACTTTTATAAAATAGACCACATACTGTAATGCAAAACAAATCATTACAAATGAAAAAGACTGAATAAATGTCCTTGTAGCATGATTGACCATCCTTTGGGTATATGCCCAAGAGTGGTATTGATGGGTCCTGAGGTAAGTTGATCCCAAATTATCTGAGAAACCATCAAACTGATTTCCAGAGTTGTACAATTTGTATTGCATCAACAATGAATGAGTGTTCTATTTATTCCACTTTTGTTCCAAAATAAGCTCTCATTGGTGTTTTTTATCTTTGCCATTCTGAGTGGTGAAAGATGGTATCTCAGAGTTATTGTGATTTACATTTCAATGTTGGCTAAAGATGTCTTTCAACCATTTGAGATTCTTCTGTTGAGAATTATCTGTTTAGTTCTGTATCACATTTTAATTGGATTATCTGTAATTTTAATGTCTAATTTCTTGAGTTCTTTACATATTTTGAAGATCAGTCCTCAGTCTCAAATGGGCATGGTGAAGATCTTTTCCTATTCAGAAGGCTGTGTTTTTGTCTTTGACTGTGTCAACAAGCTTTACAGAAGCTTCTCAGCTTCAGGGGTTCCCTATACTAATTGTAGTTCTCAGTGTCCCTGCTACTGGTGTTATATTTAGGAAAAGGTCTCTTGTGCTCATGCATTGAAGGCTAGTTCCCACTTCTATAAGGCTCACTGTGGTTAGATTTATATTGAGGTCTTTAATCCATTTAGACTTGAGTTTTCTGCATGGGGATACATATGGATCTATTTGCGTTCTTCTACATGCTGATGTCCAGTTATGGAAGTACCATTCATTGAAGATCCTTTTTCCATTGTATAATTTTAACTTCTTTGTCAAAATCAGATGTTCATAGATGTGGAGATTAATATTCAGGTCTTTCATTTGATACCATTTGTCAATCTGTCTGTTTTGATGCCAATACCAAGCTGTTTTCATTACTGTAACTCTATAATAGAGCTTGATGTCAATAATTGGTGATGCCTAAAGGATTGTTTTGATTATACTGGGTTTTTTTGTTTTTCCATATGAAATTGATTATGGTTTTTTCAAGGTTTGTGAAAAATTGTGTTGGAATTTTGATGAGAATTGCATTGTTTCTATAGGTTGGGTTGGTAGGATTGTCATTTTTATTATGTTGATTTTACCTATACAAAAGCATGGGAGATCTTTTTATTTTCTGGTATCCTCTTCAATTTCTGTCTTAAAAGTCTTAAAGTTCTTGTCAAACAAATATTTCACTACTTTGGTTAGTTTTACCCCAAGATATGTTATGTTATTTGTGGCTATAGTGAAGGCTGATCTTTCTCTGATTTCTTTCTCTGCTTCTTTACCATTTGTTACAGAATGGTGAATGATTTTTTTTGAGTTGATATCGAATCTTGAAATATTAATGAAGGTATTTATCAGTGATGTGAGTTCCCTAGAAGAGTTTTGGGGATCACTCATGTATATGATCATATCATCTGCAAATAAGTAAAAGTTTGACTTCTTCCTTTCCAATTTGAATCCCCTTGATCAAATTTTGTTGTCTTATTGCTCTAGGCAGAAGGTGCAAGCTACACTTAACTGAGTGCTGCAGCTGGTTGGGGGGGTGTATCAAGTTCTTCACCTATTGTAGTTGGCTGACGGAATAGGGAAGGGTCTTTCCTTCACCACATAGACACATAGCAGGCTTGACCTGCTCTCCCATTCTCATGACCTCATCCATGCCCGTGCACATAAGGTTATCTTTTTTGTGCTGTCTGGGGGAGGTGTAGGACTCTCCTGAGTGCTTCAGTAGGTGAAAGGCAGGACCAGTTTTCCACAGTGTTGGAGCAAGTGAGAGGCAAGATCAATTCTATACAGCCCTATCCTTTAGGACTTCAGTGGAATTAGGAGCCAAGGACATCAACACAAATCATGAATGCACCAAGCAAAGAACCCAGACATGGTCCCTGCAGCAGGACAAGCACAGAGATCACCATGGCCTTGGATGGAAATCAAGACACATTAGCCTGCTCTTCACTGCTTTCACATCTTCAGATATGCATTTGTCCACACTACATAAACCATTCTCTTTCTCTCATACCACATCATACGTTTGCTCACCGTAATAGTGCCCATCTGTCAGGCACCACAAGGTGACAGGTGGATCTGGTTTTCTTCTTTCAGCCTGTGACAAACTGCCCTGAGTATGCATGTGGGTCTCCTTGTCCCATTCAGTCTACCATGGTGCTGGACAGGAACATGATTCCTTATTACAGCTCGGGGAAGTTCACCCTGGACCTGTATGTGGTCTCCTCTGAAATTTTCTTTTCTATTCTTGTATTTTATAAGTTCTGTGTTTCATGTTTATTTGTGGTTGTACATTATTGGAGCAGTTGTCTTTTATGACCCTATTGTAGGTCTTATCTTTGTCATTGATTTGGGGTTCTTATCTCGCTTATGCCTAAAATTTCAAAGTTTTATATTTTCATAGTATTCCAAATATAAAATTCTTTCCAGGTGTGCACTCTATCAACTGAGCCACTGTAGTGGTGTTTTATGAGATCAGAGAGTAAAAGAGTCCCACTGGACAACCTTACAGACCAAGAAGTGGTGACACTTAACTTTAATGCCACTAGCCAAACTATTTGCTATAGAAACCAGATGGTAGTGGTACACATCCTTAATCCTAGCCCTAGAGAGGAATATAAAATGGGAGGAGACAGCTCTCAGACACAGTCTTATTCTGAGATTTCTGAATGAAAAAATATCAATTCACACTGAGGTAGAGGTAAGAGTCAGGTGCTGGCTGTTTTGCTTTTCTGACCTTAAGGTTGAAACCAAATACCTGCTTCTGTTTTTATATTAATCTTGCTACATATGACACCCAATGTTTGGGTTACAAATATATGAAAAAAGCTATTTTCCTGAGGCTTTTTAGCCACTGGCATAGGCCAGGCTAGACCCAAACCTAATCACTTGGGTTTGGAAGAAAAACTAGCATCACCCTGGCTTAGATTTTTTTTCCAGCCCTGCCTGTCCACACATGACTTCAAGTGACACTCATGGCTTGCTTTTATCCTGTATAGCACCCACACAGCTTCCTGCATTCGAAAGTGGTTCACTCATTCCCAGTGACTGTGGAGGAAATGCCACCCCAGGAAAATTAGTAAATCCAGTGCCTGTTGTAAAAAATATTACTACTCTGAATGATGAAATACAAATGAAGGATGAATACAAAATTCTAGGAGAAAGTAGAATATGTATACTTTGACAAACTTGTATAAATTTTCAAATACCAAATCTGATAGTACAAATAAATAACATTATAATTGAAGGATTATTAACACAATTTCAGATGTGATTATTATTACTCTAGAATCTTGGCATCCAAACTGACCTCTTCAGGAGACACATGTGTAATTCCTAGGACTTGGAACCATATCTCAGGTAGAATGAATCAAAAGATGGCTTGAATTCATAGGCCCAGAAAGACAAAGAGAAAGGCTAAAATAGCTAATATAGCAGTGACTCTATGGGGTGGTCATCTGTTACAACAATGGAATATCCATATTAACATTCTTTCAGTCTCAGAAATGGACCATATCAACTCATGTTTCTGGAAAGGATATTATAACGTACTATAAAAATAAAGACACTGACCATTCAGGCTGTACAAAAGCAGAGAACAACAACTAGCCTACTCTCAGAGGTATCAACAGCCCTACTTTTAAAATGGTTAACTAAGAAACATATAGGAGTTAAGCAACTGTCTGTAATAAAAGAGAAACTAAAGGTTTTAGAACAGCTAGGACAGGAGCAACTAGATGCTCAGCTTATTGAAGAATCAACCATCCTTTGAAATTCTCCTGGATTTGTTGTTAAAAAGAAATCTAGAAAATGGAGAATGGTAACAGATCTGAGAGCTGTTAATAAGATGATTCAGCCAATGGGCTCTGTGCAGTCTGGTATTCCATTGCCTTCCCTATTGCCTAAAGAATAGCATCTTATAATTTTGATTTAAAATATTATTTGTTCACTATACCTTTACAAGAAAAAGAGAAAAATTTTCTTTCACAGTGCCTACTTACAATAATTCTCTGCTCTTTAAGAGATATCAATGAAAGGCTCTCCAACAGGGAATGTTAAATAGCCCCAACATGTGCCAATATTTTGTAAGTCAGCCATTGGAAATGATATGTAAGCATTTCCAAAATCATTAGTTTATCATTAAATGGATGACATTTTACTATCTGATTTGAATGTAGATACTTTAGACAGAATGTTAGAAGAAGTAAAGAAAAATTTCCTTTGTTGGGGATTAAAATTGCTCATGAAAAAATTTAAAGAGGAGATTCTAGTTATTATTTAGGCTATAAAATATATCTATAAAAATTATACCTTAACAGGTGCAAGTTAGGACAGAACTATTGCAGACTCTTAATGACTTCCAAAGATTAGTACAAGACATTTCCTAGCTATGGCCCACTACTAGGATAGAACCTCATGGTCTGATTAATTTAAACAAAATCTTAGATGGTGATAAGAGCTTAAATATTCCCAAGGAATTTCCAACTGAAGCTGAGGGAACTAACTTTTATTGAAGAGAAATTACAGGAGTCACATATAGATTCTGCGGAACTGAATCTTAACTGCATTTTTGTCATATTATCCTACAAACAATCCCCTACAGAAATTGTAATGCAGAGGGAAGATGTTATCTTAGAATGTATCTTTTTACCACATAAGCTGAGATAAAAGTTAAATACTTTTGTGGAAAAGGTCTCTGAGCTAATTAAAAAAGGAAAATTGAGACATTGTCGGTTAGCAGGAATAGACCCAGAAGAAATTTTGGTATCATTCGCTAATGCTGAAATTAACAAATTATGGGAAGGAAGTCAGTCCTGACAAAGATATTGTAGTATTTTTTAGGAGGTATTAACAACAACTATCCCAAAAGTGAGAGAATTTGAGTTATATTGAGAACTAACTGGATACTTCTTTGTATAGCTGGAACCCCCACATTCTATGCTGATGCAAAATATTCAGAAAAGGCAGGTTACAAATCTGAACCTTTTAAATAAAGTGTAACAAAGCCCTTAGGAATCTGTTCAAAATACAAAATCATATGATATTCTCATGGTACTAAGTGATTTTAAAGAACATCTCAACATAGTTAACTTGTAGATCAAAGACAGATACCCCAACATTGCAGAGGAATGTTGGATGACTGTCCAGGCAGCCAGTTGTTTCTGTCATTTCTCAAAGTTTTTGGACGTTGCTTGCTCACACTTCCTGCTCACTCAATTAATATTATTTTCTTCTTGGTTCTAAAGGATTTGAAGACTAGTTGTAGTTATAGTTTTCATTGCTTACCATTGGCATACGGTTTCACAGGATTAAGGGTTCATCAAGTTATGATAGAGAGTAAATTAGGTACAGAATGTTGGACTTAACCAAGATAAGATAGATATGAAGTATATTCCCTGAATTTCTCAAATGCAAATGGACTAGACATTGTTGATGTATTTATTGCCTGTATATAGTCATTGTACTTAATGTATATAGTTTTTTTTTCTTTTTTTTCTTTTTGGATTTTTTGAGACAGGGTTTCTCCGTAGCTTTTTGGTTCCTGTCCTGGAACTAGCTCTCATAGACCAGGCTGGCCTCTAACTCACAGAGATCCGCCTATCTCTGCCTCCCGAGTGCTGGGATTAAAGGTGTGTGCCACCACCGCCCAGCCTATAGTTTTCTTATATTAGTTATAGCCTTCTTTTTATTTTACACAAAAAGGGAAAATTGTAGTGATATTTCATTTGTCTTTTAATAAATAAGGCTTTCCTGAAGATCAGAGAGTAAAACAGCCCCCACTGATAAGCCTTACAGACCAGGAATCAGTGACATTCACCTTTAATCCCACTAGCCAAACTGTTTGCAATAGAAACCAGGTGGTAGTGGAACACACCCTTAAACCCAGCTATAGAGAGGAATATAAAATGGGAGGAGACAGCTTTCAGATACAGACTTATATTGAGATTCCTGGATGCAGGATCATCATTTCAGACTGGAGTAGAGGTAAGAGCCAGTGTGTTGACAGAGGTTTGTGTACTGCCCAGTCCAGCAGAC
>NW_004949244.1:440244-441722 GCF_000317375.1 Microtus ochrogaster | reverse complement strand
ATCGTCCCCTTCTTCTTTCTTATTCTTCTTTCTTATTGTTTGGCTGTGGGTCTGCATCTGTTGATGGATGAAGCCTGCCTGATGACAATTGAGCTACGCAAAAATCTATGTGTATAAAAGAACATTGTTAAGCATCATTACATGGACATTTTTCTTTTCTTGTGTGTGGTTCTATCCTAGGTCTCTAGGCCATCCAGTCTCTGTGTCCTGGTAATCCAGTGTTAGGGGTGGACTTACTGTTCGGCATGGGTTTTAGGCTAGACTAGTGATTGACAGACCACTCCCTCAGTCTCTGGTTCACCCTTACACAAGCACATCTGACAGACAGAACAGGCTGTAGATCAAAGGTTGCATGGCGGGTTGAACATTCTGTTAATTTCAGCAAAAGTTATGTTAATTTCTAGATCAGACTCTGGAGCTGCTGTCAAGTAAGCATGGAGACTACCAGGAATGTTTGGAAGCAGGAAGGATACGTTGGGGAAGAGAAAATGTTTTTTTTTACTTCTTTTAAATTGGATATTTTTTTTTTATTTTACTTTTGTTTTGTTCACAAGGACTGGTATCAGCTAATGCACACAGACATGTAGGGCCTGGGGAGAATAGTTCACACACGGGAAACCCAGAGGTTAGCTGTTCCTACTGCACTGTTTTCCTGGAATTAGGAATGTTCACTTTCCCATTTGATAGTTGCACTTTCTAACAACTTCAAGGTCAGAACTGCCCTCTACTGATGACATGAAAATTGTTTTTCTAGAGGAAGATGTGCTGAAGACATTTCTTCCTTATAACTGCTTCATAGAGCCTCATTCTACATGGTGTTTATCAAAGGCCTGGCCAGGTGAGTGTGTTTGTTTTTCTGTTTATTAATAGTGAGAGTTGTAAGAAGATGATGAGTGAATCCAAATTTTCTGTAATGAAATGATTAGAGAATGCTGTGCTTAGAGTTTTACTTTTGAGCCACATTGTGTCATAAACAAACACAACAGTTTTTCTGTATACATAAAATAGCAGTGTAGGGGCGCTGGCGCTGGGACGGGGTGCTAAAGACAAAGGGGCTGGCAGGAGTTGCTTTGCTTCAATAGCCTGCCTGCAGCAAGGTAGGCCCTATCCTGGCCACCAAAGGAAACTGATCCTGTTCCGGGGGACCCATCAGAGTGGTTGGTGAGTGTGCTCTTGGCCCGCGGCAGGAGCCCGGAAACAGAGCAGGGACATTCCCTGACCCCCTTCACTCCCTGGTCATTCAGCAGGGGCTGCTCCCCTCTGCTGGGGCTTCTCTCTCCCTAACCCATCCCGGTTTGCACCCAGGAACCTCCTCCTTTCTTCCTCCCTTCTGCGGGGCCGTGGGATCCGCCAGCTCAGCCTCTTTGGGCACAGATGCTGGGATGGGGTGCTGAGGACAAAGGGGCCATCAAGAATTGCTTTGCTTCAATAGACTGTCTGCAGCAAGGTAGACCTTTTGTTAACGAGGTTCCTGGCCA
>NW_004949244.1:438241-439042 GCF_000317375.1 Microtus ochrogaster | reverse complement strand
TCACCTATAAAAAGGCACAGGCTAAGAGACTGGATATGAAAATAGGATCCAAATTTCGACTGTTTACAAGAAACACACCTCAACCACAAAGATAGACATCTACATGCCCAAAGAGGGAGGAGAGGCAGATGGGGGAGGGTTCTGGATGCAAGCTGAGTGGGATAGGAAGAGAGAGGCAGTATGCATGAGGGGGTATAGGCCCTGCAGGAAGGCCAGGAAGTATAGGGGGGATGATTCAATGCAATCCCATTCAAAGTCCCATCAAAATTCTTCATAGATATTGAGAGGACAATAATCAACTTTATATGGAAAAACAAAAAAACCCAGGATAGCCAAAACAATCCTATACAATAAAAAAAACTTCTGGAGGCATTACCATCCCTGACTTCAAACTCTATTACAGAGCTACACTAATGAAAACAGCATGGTACTGGCATAAAAACAGAGAAGTCGACCAATGGAATCATATAGAAGACCCGGATTTTAACCCACAAACCTATGAAAATCTCATTTTCGATAAAGGAGCTAAAAGTATACAATGGAAGAAAGAAAGCATCTTCAACAAATGGTGCTGGCACAACTGGACATCAACCTGTAGAGGAATGAAAATAGACCCATATCTATCACCTGCACAAAACTCAAGTCCAAATGGATTAAAGACCTCAATATCAATCTGAACACACTGAACCTTGTAGAAGATAAAGTGGGAAGTACCGTATAACATATGGGCACAGGAGATTGCTTCCTGTGTATAACCCCAGCAACACAGACATTAACGGCAACATTGAATAAATGGGACCT
>NW_004949244.1:414068-415480 GCF_000317375.1 Microtus ochrogaster | reverse complement strand
TAGCTGTGGTTGTCTGGTCCAGTCTCACCTCCAGTGCACCCCAGAAAAAGATGGCACTTGAGGAATGAGAAGAAGCTTCATTTTCTGTAAGTGACAAATGTTTACTAAGCAAAGGTTGTGAAGTAGAGACATTGAAGTCCATAGCCTTGAGATAAGAAAAAAAATTTTGATTACCATCTTTAAGTTCATTATAATCTTTTTATTTTACTTATAGTACATTGCCTCATTAATAAGTTATGGAGGTGTTGTTAATAAAGTGATTATACATATAGAGTTTGTCCATTTGCAATTTAAAAATTGGAATGTGCTACAGTTCTTTCCATTTAGAGACCAAGGCTTAAATTAACTGATATTTTAATCAGATATTTCTTCCTTCCTTTAATATTTACTTATTTTATTTTCCAAATATATATGTTTTACTTGCATGTACATCTGTGTACCACTTGCTTGCAATATAAGAGAAGGCAATAGATTCCCTGTAACTAGAGTTACAGATTGTTATGAGCCAGCATGTCATTGCTGGGAATGTAGCACAGGTCATTTGTAACAGCAAAACATCCTCTGAACGACTGTGCCATCTTTCCAGCCTGTATCCTAAAACTTTAAAAAAAAAAAAAGAACACTACTGTGCAGATTAAGTGTATGCTGGTTGGAGAATCATATGTTCGGTTCTGGCAATTAGACTGATGAATCCATGCCTTTGCTAGATAAAGCTTTTTAAGATAAAATATAATGTATATGTGTGAAATGTATGATTTATTGGCATATTCATGGGGATGTTATCGCATGGTCTCATTTACTGACTTCTGAATTATTTCTATATATACATGAATGCGCGTATATTTGGAATATACAAGTGAACTTGAAATTGCAGTTGGCTACTCTTTCTCACAAGAATCTTAGTTGGTATAGTTTTCTATTTCTCTATCAGAGAGTTGAATTTAAAGTAACAAATCATACTAATTTGATAAAATGATCATACTAGTAACCACGTTGAATAACTAACAAAAGCCCCAACTAGGACTA
Source organism: Microtus ochrogaster (assembly GCF_000317375.1). Classification (NCBI taxonomy): domain Eukaryota; kingdom Metazoa; phylum Chordata; class Mammalia; order Rodentia; family Cricetidae; genus Microtus; species Microtus ochrogaster. The sequence goes on along the minus strand of NW_004949244.1, from coordinate 414,454 downwards.
TTTGTTGAAATTATAAAACCTGTCTCTTTGTTGTTGAGATATGATAACACTGGGACCCTTGATTTCCACTGCATGGGGAGGAATCTCTTTTAAAACAGAGATTCTAAAACAGGATCACTATGTGGTCATCTTTGGCAAGTTCATGTTTGTCACAATGTGTTGAAAGCAGTGTTTGTCTTAGTGTCACATGCTCTCTCTTGTAAGCGTGTCCTGGCTCCACATCTTCAGATGAGAGTATTTACCTGTGTAAACTACAGATATCAGGAAAGCAAAATGGGGCCATGGCAAGAGGGGTTTGATCGTGGGTAGCAATGTAGGGAAGAACAGGATACAGACTATCTTACCACAGAAATGGGAAAGGGTGGACTACTTAGCAGGGAGGAGGG
>NW_004949244.1:412071-412463 GCF_000317375.1 Microtus ochrogaster | reverse complement strand
CTATGATTTATGCTTTCTTATTTATTTGGTCTTTCAATTTGTTATTCAATAGCAACTGAATCTTCTATGCTGATGCTTTTATTTATGTGAGTGCCACCAACAAGAAGAAAGTCACTAAATTCTGCTCACTCTTTCCCATGAACTACATCATCAAGGCACTGATTTTAACAACTGCATTCTGCAAAGATGTATTTCTTGTAGGACTTATGCTGACCACAAGTGCATACATGGTGATCATCTTGCTCAGACATCAGAGGCAATGCAAGCATCTTCACAGCCTCAGCCACCTGAGAGCATCTCCTGAGAGTAGGGCCACCCACACCATCTTGCTGCTGGTGGTCTCCTTTGTGGTCACATACTGGGTGGACTTCATCATCTCATCCACTGCAGTC
>NW_004949244.1:410967-411584 GCF_000317375.1 Microtus ochrogaster | reverse complement strand
CTGTCAATTCCTTAAACTTCATTTTACACTATAGTTGAAATTTCCACAGGAATTTTCTTCCTCTCTCCTCTTTATATCATAAAGTTCCCTGATGCCGAGGGCGCTCTAAGGAAGCCCCTTGCTGATACCGACTCTTTACATTTTTCTTTTGAATTTAATCTACTCTCATTTATCAAAAGAGTTCAAATGTCCCATTGCAGCTTTAATTCTCTTTTCCAAGTGTAGTTTCCTGGGTCCATAAATACTGTGAATTTAAAATTTCCCTTTTTACTACAGTTACTTAATGATCCTTCCATGAAAATCCCATGTGCCTGTGTATTTGTACTTCATCAATACTGAGATATTATTAGTAAAACAAAAATTGTTTGTAGATATTCATGTTGTATAGTGTACATGTGTTTGCATGTGTGTGTGCACAGATGAAGGATGTGTGTGCATGTGTATGTTGAGGATAGGAGGCAGCGTTTGCTGTTTTTCTTTAGAATCCACTCACCTAGGTTTTGATATTGTCTCCAGTGACCTCGTGATGTGGGAATGATTTCTTATTAATAAAGAAACTGCCTAGGCCCATTTCATAGGCCAACCCTTAGGTAGGCAGAGAAAACAGAACAGGATGC
>NW_004949244.1:408168-409429 GCF_000317375.1 Microtus ochrogaster | reverse complement strand
TCCTGGAACTAGCTCTTGTAGACCAGGCTGGTCTCGAACTCACAGAGATCTGCCTGCCTCTGCATCCCGAGTGCTGGGATTAAAGGCGTGCGCCACCATCGCCCGGCAAACATGAGTTTTATATTGGTGATAGGCCTGGATATATTTTCAGTGTTCTCCATGATGACATCCAGTTATGTCAGCACCATTGTTGAAGGTGTTTTTCCCCCATTATATAATTTTAGCTTCTTTTTAAAAGTCAGGCTTTCATTGGTGTGTGGTTTAATATCAGGGTCTTCAAATTGTTTCTATTGTCCTTGGTCTGTGTCTTTTTTATTCCAATACCAGGTTTATTTTATTTTATTTATTTATTTATTTACTATGGCTCTATAGTAGAACTTGGTGTCATGGCAGGGATGGTGATGTCTCTGGAAGTTCTTTTATAATACTGGATTGTTTTAGCTGTCCTGTGTTTTTTATTTTTTTCTGAATGGAGTTGAGTATTATTCTTTTGAGTTCTGTGTATGATTGTTTTGGGATTTTGATGGGGATTGCATTGAACCTCTAGATTGCTTTTGGTAAGATTGTCATTTTTATTATTTATTCGAGCCTATACAAGAGCATGGGAGATATTTCCATTTTCCAATATCTTCCTCAACTTCTTTCTTCAAAAACTTAGTGTTCTTGTCATTTTTGTCTTTCACTTGTTTTGTTAGAGCTGCTCCACAATATTTCATATTACTTGTGCCTTTAACAGGTTATGTTCGCTGAATCCTGCCTGTTTATCATTTGTATATAGGAGGGCTACTGGGGTTTTTTGTTGTTTTTCTTTTTAGTTAATATTGTTTCCTGCTAAATTACTGGAGATATTTATCAGCTGTATGAATTCCCTGGTAGAATTCTTAAAGTCACTTATGTATGCTATATTTCATCTGCATATAGCAAAAGTTTGACTTCTTTCCAATTTGTATCCCATTTATCACCTTTTGTTGTCTTATTGCTCTAACTAGAACTTTGAGTAGTGTATTGAATAGATTTGGAGAGATTGGGCAACCTTGGCTTGCTCTGGATTTCATTTAATTTGCTTTGAGTTTCTCTTCATTTAATTTGATGTTGGCTCCTGGTTTGCTGTAAACTGTCTTTGTTAAGTTTAGGTCTGTTCTTTGTAAACCCAATGTTGCTAATACCTCTATCATGAAGGAGTGTGGGATTTTGTCAAAGGCGTTTTCAACATCTAATGAGATGATTGTGTGAGATTTTTCTTTTAGTTTATTTATGTGGT
>NW_004949244.1:396580-406308 GCF_000317375.1 Microtus ochrogaster | reverse complement strand
AAGTGGTATATATCAAAAAATTTGTCCATTTCTTTTAGATTTTTCAATTTTGTAAAAAACATTTTTTGATGTATGCCCTAATGATTCTCTCTATTTCTTAGAGTCTGTTGTTATGTCCTCCTTTCATTTCTGATTTTCTTGATTTGGAGATTTTCTTCCTTTCATTTAGTTTAGATATTGGGGACCAGCTTCAACAAAATTTCCACTTGCCAAGGTAAAGGTGTGGGAATTAGAGATATAAATAAAGAGTATGAACATGCAAAATAATAAAACAAAAATCATAGAATAGTACTCGCAGGGAGTTCCAGTAAATAATGAGATTGCCTACATTTATTTTCAAATTGCTTAAAATACCCCAACCCCAGTTGTTAGGAGTAAGATAAAAAACTGCATCGACATGATACAAGAAAGTGACCAGACCAGTTTAAGGTTGTGGGCTATATTCATAGATAAACATTCTGTTGGTAGAACAAAAAGAGTAACACTCACACCCGAGACCAAAACATTCTCTAGGTAACCCCCCCCCTGGTTGGAATTCAATGTTAATATCCTTAAGGGAACTGGAATTTTCTTGGATTTTTACTTAGTCTTTTATTTGGAGTAGAAATATATCCACTTCTTTATACCTGAAGCACAAGGTCTGGATATTAGCCACACCTTTTGATAATAACCTTGAGAGAGCAGAACTCCCTGAGCAAAATCTAGGTGGTACCTTTGTTTGTGGTAGAAACACAATAACCTTGAAGGAATAGAGGTAAGTTCCAACTCTCTGACCTTTCGTCAAAGTTGAAATAGGCTCACATTTTTGGGCCTCCACGTTTGGATAAAGGCTTATCTATATTGTTGATTTTCTCAAAGATCCAACTCTTTTTTTCATTGATTCTTTGTATTGTTCTCTTTGTTTCTGTTTTATTGATTTAAGCCTTCAGTTTGATTATTTCCTGCCATCTACTCTTCTTAGGTGTGCCTGCTTCATTTGTGTTCGATCTTTCAGGTGTGCTGTTAACTCAGCATGCGCTCTCTCAGAATTCTTAAGACTCCTAGTGCTATGAACTTTCCTTTAGCACCACTTTCATTGTGTCCCAGAAGGCTGGGTATGTTGTGCAGTCATTTTTAATTAAATTCTAGGAAATCTTCAAGTTCTTTATTTCTTCTTTGTCCTTAGTGGTTACTCAGTATGGAGTAGCTCAGTTTCCTTGAGCTTACTGGTTTTCTGTAGTTTCTGTTGTTGCAGAAATCCAGTTTTTATCCATGGTGGTCTATCTAATAAGATACAGGGGGTTAGCTATTTCAAATTGTTAGCATCTGTTGAGACTTGTTTTGTGGCCAAGTATATGACCAATTTTGGATAATGTTCCATGTGGTGCTGAGAAGGTATATTCTTTTGTGTTTGGGCTATGTTAGGTTTGCTTTAGTCTTAACATCTGTTTGTTTTATCATTTATCTATTTAGTTTCTGTCTGGATGTCATGTTCATTGGTGAAAGTATAATGATATAGTCTCCCACCTTTATTGTGTGGGGTTCTATGTGTAATTTCAACTTTCATAATGCTTCTTTTACAAATATGGGTGCTCTTACATTTGGGCCATAGATATTCAGAATTGAGATATCATCTTGGTCAAAATTTCCTTTGATGAATATGAAATGATTCTTCTCCATCTATTTTGACTAACTTTGGTTTGAAGTCTATTTTACTTGATATTAGGATAACTACATCAATTTGCTTCTTAGGTCCATTTGATTGGAAAATCTTTTTCCAATACTTTACTCTTAGGCACTCTTTGATGATGAGGTCTCTTCCTTGTATGCAGCAGAATGGCGGATCCTGTTTTTGTATCTGGTTCGTGAGGAATATTAATTACCAGTATTTGTTAATTCCTGTAATTTTGTTGTTGTTGATGGTAGTGTGTGCGTGTGTTTGTTTCCATTCTTTAGGTTTTGCTGTTGTAAGATTATATATTGCCTGTGTTTTTGTGGGTGTAGTTAACTTCCTGGGGTTAGAGTTTTCCTTCTAGTACTCTCTGTAGGGCTGGGTTTTTGGTTAGATATTTTTTAAGTTTGACTTCCTCATGAAATACCTTGTTTTCTTCATTTATGATGATTGACATTTTTAATTGATATTGTGATCTGGGATGGCTTCCCTGGTCTCTTAGAGTCTGCAAGACATCAGTAGCCTTTTGCTTTTAGAGTCTTTTTGGAGAAGTCAGGTGTGAATCTGATAGGTCTTTCTTTATACATTAGTTGGCCTTTTTTTCCTTTCTACTTTTAATATTCTTTCTAAGAAGTGTTTGTGGACAATGCAAATGAAATTTAAGAAAAAAAGAAAGAATAATCTTGCCATGGAATCTGTAGTATGACACAATGAGTCACATGGTAAACACTTTAGTGCATGTATTATTTTCTTTTAATTAATTAATTAAAATTTTAAAATAAATTCCCTTTTCTCATTTTACATACCAATCCCAGCTATAACTACCTCCCCACTTCTCACTACCTCCACCTTCTCACCAATCCACCCCCCATCAACTCCTCATAGAGAGTGAGACTTCCCATGGGAAGACAACAAAGTCTAACTCATTGCTTTGAGGTAAGACCATGACCCTCCCCACTGTAGCTAGGCTGAACAAGGTATCCCTCCAATGAGAATGGGTCCCAAAAAGCAAGTACAAGCAGTGCCAGTGGCTCCACAGTCTGCCCAAGTCATATAACTGTCATCCAAGTTCAGTGGACAAAGTTTGGTCCTATGCTGGTTCCTCTGCTGTCAGGCCAGAGATAGTAAACTCCCATTAGCTAAGGTAAGCTGTTTCAGTGGGTATCCCCATCATGGTCTTGACCTGTTTGCTCATATTATTGTTCCTCCCTCTCTTTGACTGGATTTTGGGATCTCAACCCAGTGGCTCCTCTGTGGATCTGCTTCCATCACTTGCTGGATGTAACTACTACTTGTTAAATTTTCTTCAGCCCAGTAACCCTCTCCACTGACACAATAATCCAAATTAAACCAAGTCAGCTGAATTAAAAGAAGCCTAGGTTTAATGGATGCCAGTGCTCCCTTGGTGGCCCCCTGGGAAAACACGGAGAGTGAACTGGAGAATGGGAGAGACCCCGTGTTTATTCTCTGGGAGCAGTTTTTACAGCCTGGGAGAGTGTTCTTGACCCTCTCTGGTGAGGGGTCACCATTTGGCAGGCTTTTCCAGAGTTGGAATCTGGACTGTCATAACTCCCAGGGGAGGGAGCTTTGAAATGGAACTTTTCACCCAACATTTAAAATGGATGCTAGGACTGGGGTGAAGCCCCCAACCAAACATTCCAGACTCTTTGGATAAAGGGGTGCCAGGTAACTGAGGTGATGCTGCCAACAAAACATTTCAGACTCTAAATAAGGAGGTGCCCGTCAAGTCTGGCAACTTTCTGTGGGCAAAGAGCAACATGGAAGAGGGGAAGAGTTGGAATTACACACAATGAGAGGTGTGGCTGGAGAGGATTCCGGTTTATTGCTATCTTGGAGACCTCAGGCATTTATTTCTTGATGGATATGAGAAGGCAGGTGGCTCAGGAAAATACATATAGTTATTTTTGGCCCTATGAATGGGGATAGCCATGGGAAGGGTATTACCTGCCAGAAAGAATGGGACAGAGTAGTGCACTAGTAATACAAGTGAGGCTCGGGTGAATAAGGGAGACATGAAAGCAAATATTTCCTTTTAAAACCAGATTTTAGTTTAGGTGTCCTTTTGAGCCAGGTGATTTGGTACCAATTTTGAAGTCTTAGGAGCCGGTGCAGGTGCTTTTGTTGTCTAGAGGGCCCTTTGTAAGTTGGTCTTGGCCCAGACTCCAGGAGTGCGCAGTAAAATATGTCTGAAAGTGGGTGGGTTTAAAATAGGCTCTGAAGACTGATAGCTTTCTTTTTTTTTAAAAGCCAGACTTGATTTTTGATACAGCAGCAGAACTATTTCAGGAACCTGCAGGTATCTGTAAGACAACTGGGATAGGAGCATTTTAGAGGACAATTAAAGGAAATTGAGAACTCTGGTTCTCTGAAGATACACCCTAAACCTGTTAATCCTGGACTATGAAGCCTGTAAAAGAGGCACATCTGTCTGTATTTTTAGCAGAAAACTTAACAAATGAAGTAATGAGCTACTAGTGCCTTAAGTCATCCAATAGACATAAAAGCATAATGTGGCAACATTATTTTAACAGACAGACAAATGAACATTTTTAGGAACTTGTGTCAGCTGACCAACTTAAAAATCCTTGTGTGGGCAGGTGGCAGAAGACAGGGAAGCACAGAGGTGGTTCTGTTAAGGACCAGAGTAGCAGATGCTGCAAGAGAAAACAGAAACAGAGGACAGAAAACCTATCAGTTTTAGAGTGGAAGGACAGGGGCAAAATAGACCTGTTGTAGAGAGTCCCAGGGTGACCAGATTAATGCCAGGGATGTAGACAAACAAACAGGTAGAGAAGTAGGGAGGGGAAGCCAGGAAGTGGACCGGGAGTGGGAGCACAGCATCCAGAAACCATGGACATATGGGGCCTTGTCTGTTTTACATTAGGTGTTAGATAGCCCCAATTTAAAAGGATTTTTAGTAAAAGGCTGCCCAAGGGCATTCAGAGATCAGGCCTTGAATTGCAAGCGTCAATTTTTACAAGTCTATGCCAATTCTTGGAACTCAATGCCTAGTACAATGTGTCCACTGCAATAAGACTCTTGAGTCAAAAGCAGAGGGGTGTGAGAAATACATGGGCAGAGGTTTCCGTTCCATGCAATCCTACCTCAGCGAGGAGTGCATTGCTGCTTGTGGGGTCTGGTGCCTGGCATGCTTGGTATGGGGATCAGGATAACTGTGGATCATATAAAGAATTTTGCAATATTTCTTCTGTTTCTAGTTTAAGGAAAATTTTGAAGAGTATTGATTTTAGCTCTTCTTTGAAAGTCTGGCAGAATTTCGCATTAAAACTATCTGGTCCTGGGAATTTTTTGGTTGGGAGACTTTTTATGACTGCTTCTATTTCCTTAGGGGATATTGGTGTATTTAAAATTTTTATATGACCTCGATTAATTTTAGTAAGTGGTATCTATCAAGAAATTTGTTCATTTTTTTTTTAGATTTTCCAATTTTGTAGAGTAAATCTTTTTCAAGTATGCTCTAATGATTCTCTGTATTTCCTTAGAGTCTGTTGTTATGTCCCCCCTTTTATTTCTGATTTTGTTGACTTGAATATTCTCTCTCTTCCTTTTAATTAGTTTGGATGTTAGGGATCAGCCTCGACAAAAAAATGACACTTACCAGTGTAGGGGCATGGGAAATAGAACTATAAGTAAAGAATACAAAGACATGAAAATAATAAAACAGAAAACACAGAACAGTACCAGGAGGCAGTTCCACTGAATACTGAATTCACCTATGCTTATTTTCAAATTACTTAAACTATACCAACCCCAAGTGGTAGGAGTAAGAAAAACACTTCATTTACATTATACAAGAAAATGAATAAACCAGTTGAAGGTTGTGGGCTACATTCCTAGGTAAGCATTCTGTTGTTAAAACAAAACAAGTCACACTTACACCCTAGACCAAAACATTCTGTAGGCAAACCACACCTTGGGTGAAATATGGTAAGGTTTCCCATGACGAGTTAACAAAGTCTAGCACATTGCTTTGAGTCAAAAGCCATTCCCACTATATCTAGGCTAAGCAAGGTATCCCTCCAAAGAGAATTGGTTTCAAAAAGCAAGTAGAAGCAGTAGGGATAAATCATGGATTCACTACCAGTGGTAACAGAGTGTGTCCCAGCCATGCAACTGTTACCCACATCCAGAGTGCCTAATTTGGTCTTATGCTGGTTCCCTCACTGTCAGACCAGAGATAGTGGGCTCCAATTAGCTTAATTAAGATGATTTCTAAAAGCAAAAACAAACAAAAAACCCAAAAAAATAGGACTATACAGTTTTAACACCAAATTCCCTGTGACTTCCAAAAGGGAGTTAATCCCATGTTTTGGCCTGTGTTTTGTTGAGTGAGGAGACACCATGAACATGGAAACTCTTCTAAAAGAAAGTGTTACAGTTCAGAGTTTTAGTCTAATATCACCATGGTGGGGAGCATGGTGCCATGCAGACATGGTGTTGGAGATGGCACAGAGAGTTCTGCATACACATTAACAGGCAGCAGGAAAGAAGAGAGCCACTGGGCCTGGCTTGAGCATTTGAAACCTCAAAACATACCCCCAGGGAGACACACCTTCCTCAAAACACCTAGCCACACTTAGTCAACCAACTAGTATCAGTCCCTAAGCATTGAAATCTATGAGCCGCTGGAGGCCATTCTTATTCAAACCACCACCACACAATATTCCTCAAATTATTCACCAAATTAAAAAATTAAAGAATACTGCCCAATTCTTTTAATGAGTTCCAATTTACTTGTTCATAAGCTATATAGAGACCCAATAAAGAAAGAGATTCAGATAAATTTCCCTTAGGAACATAGATGTACAAATTTATCAATAAAATACCTGCAAACCCAATCCAAGAAATCATCAAACATATTATCCACTGTGATTAAGTAAACTTCATTCAGAGATACAGGGATGATTCAACATACATAAATTGATAAAAAAAAATACATCATATTAACAGTCTGAAAGACAAAATACCACATGATCATCTTATTAGATGAAGAAAAGTCTCTTGACAAAATCCAAAACCCCTACATGAGAAAAATCTTGGAAATATTAGGGATACAAGGTATATAACTAAATGTAATAAAGGAAGTTTATAGCAAGCCCATAGCCAATATCAACTTAAATGGAGAGAAATTTAAACAACAGAACTAAAATCAGCAAGAAGACAAGAATGTACACTCAACATACCTGCTAAATATATACTTGAAGTCTGTCATACCTGCTAAATATATACTTGAAGTCTGTCTTAGAGATTTTATTGCTGTGAAGAGATACTATGACCACAGCAATTTTATAAAGGAAAACGTTTAATTGGGGTGGCTTACTGATATTTTCAGAGGTCCAGTTCATTATCAGCATGGTGGGAGCAACAGCAGGCAGGCAGACATGGTGCTGGAGAAGTAGCCGAGAGTCCTACATCTTGCAGGTGACAGAAAGTTGACTGAGTGTCACACTGAGTGAAGCTTCAAGAGAAGAGACCTCAAAGTTCACAGTGATACACTTCCTTCAACACCTACACCCCAAATCCACACCTCCTGATGGCACCACTCCCCTTGGGATTATGGGTCCCTGACTACATTGAAACTACCACAAAGTCTTTATGGAGCAGTAAAATAACTGAAGAAGATTGAGGAGTCACAGATAGGAAAGAGGTCAAAGCATCTACATTTGCCAATGCTACAGTAGTGTGATGCTATTCTTAGTTGTCAACTTTTCTACTTCTGAAATTAACTAAACCCCAAAGTGACTAGAGATGCCTGTGCAAGGTTCTTTCTTATTAAATCATTAGAAGTGGAAAACCCACTTCTATTCTGGATATTTGACGTAGGAAGATTCAACACTAATATGGACCGCACCTTAGCTGGCAGTATAGTTAAAGGAGATGGAAAATGGAGGATTGCTGTGTGTTTATGTGGTTCCTTTGTTGTTGCCAGAAAGATCATTATTGCACTGATACTGAGCCTATTTCTTCAGGAATTCAGAATATACCAAATAACAGCTGAGACTTCCAGCATTGTGGATTGAACAGCTACTGGATTTTTGGACTTTCTTGTGGTAGACAGCAATCATTTGATTAGCTGGGACACAACTTGTAAGCCATTCTAGTAAATATGCTTTCTGTATAGATATGGACTCATTCTATATATTCTATTATTCTAGAGAACCTTGAGTAATACAAATAATATTACATGATTTGAGGTCAGTTGATCTCAACCTTCCTAATGTTGTGACCCTTTAATATAGTTCATGGTGTGGTCACCCTCTCGACTATAAAGTTATTTTTGTTGCTACTTCATAACTGTAGTTTTGCTACTTTTTTCTGTTGTTTTTTTTTTTTTCGAGACAAGGTTTCTCTGTAGCTTTGGTGCCTGTCCTGGAACTAGCTCTTGTAGACGAGGCTGGCCTCAAACTCAGCGACTTACCTACCTCTGCCTCCCAAGTGCTGGGATTTAAGGCATAAGCCACTTGTTTTGCTACTTTTATGAATCATAATGTAAAAATATGATATGTATTAAGGTCTTAGAAGATCTCTGTGAAAGGGTCATTCAACCATTTAAAGGGTTGTGGACCACAGGTTGAGAACCACTGTTCTAAAATTTCCACCAGGAAACTCCTACAGCTTTAAGCAAACTTAAACACTTTAAGAAAATTGGCTGGATGCAGAAATAATTCACAAAAATAAGTAGCCTTCCTATTTATTACAAACATATCAAAAATAAATCAGGAAAGCAACTCCTTCTCAAGACTCTAAAATAATACAAAATATCTTGGGATAACTCTAACCAAGCAAGGTTAGACTTGTATGATAAGAACTTTAAGACATTGAAGAAGATATAAGAAGATGGAAATATCTCCTATGCTCATTGATCAGTAGGATTAATATAGTAAAAATGCCCATTCTACCAAAAGCAATGTACAAATTCAATGCATTAACCATCAAATTTCCAACACAATCTTCAAAGAACTGAAAAGGACAATTTTCAACTTCATATAGAAATACAAAAACAAACTAACAAACAAGCAAAATCCACCCCTGAGCAACAAAAGCTCTATATTTAGTTAAAATAGCTTAAAAATAGTTAAAACATTTCTGAATAATTAAAGAACTGTCAGAGGCATAAAAATTATCCCAACACTGGTAAGATAAAGACTACTGACCCAAACCATCATGGCCAAATTGATAAAACCAAGCAATTATTTAAAGAAGGGTTTTTAATTCATAAATATATATAATGCCCTAAGATCAGCATTGGATGTAAGAAAAAAAAAGGCTTTAGCTCAGGGATCCGGACTTTCTAAATAGGGGATTTGGTGGGCACTTAAAGCCAAGTACAGTAGCCAAACATAAGTTAACAAGTTCCTCCTGAAACAAAGACAAGGTTCAAGGTGGGAAGAGCAAGGTAGACACAAAGCAGCCATAACAACCATTTTAAAAGAATATTTGGCTTTTTGTTATGAACAATTTGTTTGAAACAAAGAGATGATTGTCACTGCTGGAACAGGAAGTAGAGAACTGTCTGTAATTAGTGTTACAGGTGGGGCATACTGCTATATGAGAAGCAGAGGTTTAAACATAACCAGGAATGAACTTGTTTATCTTTACTTAAGGTGACTTTTAAGTCTCAGATGGAGGCAGATTGGTTCTTTAGTATCACCATTCACAATATCAAATTATTTTTTATTTATTTATTTATTAAAGATCTCCGTCTCTTCCCCGCCACCGCCTCCCATTTCCCTCCCCCTCTCCCAATCAAGTCCCCCCCCTCCTCAGCACGAAGAGCAATCAGAGTTCCCTGCAATGTGGGAAGTCCAAGGAACCCCCACCTCCATCCATTTCTAGTAAGGTCAGGATCCAAGCTTCCTAGGCTCCCACAAAGCCATTACGTGCAGTAGGATCAGAGACACATTGCCATTGTTTTGAGTTCTCAGTAGTCCCCATTGACCGCCATGTTCAGCGAGTCCGGCCTCATCCCAGGCCTTTTCAGACCCAGGCCAGCTGGCCTTGGCGAGTTCCCAATAGAACATCCCCATTGTCTCCG
>NW_004949244.1:388467-393038 GCF_000317375.1 Microtus ochrogaster | reverse complement strand
GTATATTCTTTCCTATTTGGGTGGAATATTCTATAGATGTCTGTTAAGTCCATTTGCTTCATTACCTCCAGTAGTTCTCTTAATTCTCTATTAGGTTTCTGTCTGATTGACCTCTCCATTGCTGACACAATATCAAATTATACAAGAGAACTGTAGAAATAGAAAAAGCTTGGTACTGGCACAAAAACTGACATGTTGATTAAAGAAATCTAAATTGAATTTCCAGACATAAGTCTACATACCAATAGACACCTGATTTTTGGTGAAGAAATCAGAAATACACACAGGAAAAGAAAACAATATCTTCAACAAATGGTACTGTTAAAGCTGCATGTCTGCATGTAGAAGAAGGCAAATAAATCCATACTTCTCACACTGTACAAGACTCTACTCTAAATGCATCAAAGATCTCAACATAAGTAGATACCTGACAGAAGGGAAAGTTTGAAATAGTCTTTCTTTAGCTCATTGTCACAGGGAAATACTTTCTGGACATAACATTGCTTGTACAGGCCCTAAGAATAAAAATTAATAAAAGGACTATCATGAATTAAAACCTTTGTTCGTGGAAAAACTTATCAACATTTAGACAAATTAGAAAAGTACAGAATGGGAAAAGATTTTTACCAACTAAATATCTAATAGATGACTATTGTCCAAAATATATAATGAACTCAATACATTCACATTAAGAAAACAAATAACACAATTTAAAAGTGGGGTAGAGATTTAAAGATAGAATTCTAAAAAGAGTAAAATCAAATGGTTGAGAATCTGTTAACTTTTTAACATCCCTAGTCATGAGTGATATGTAAATTAAAGCTACTTTGAGATTTTTACCTTACATCAATCAGAATGGCCCAGATGAATAACTCAAATGACACTTCATGCTGGCAAGGTTATGGAGTAAGGGGAATGCTCATCCATTCCATCTACTATGGAAATCAATGTTTTTGATTTCTTGAAGTTGGAAATGGAGCAACTTCATGATTCATCTATACCACTGTTGGGCATATACCTAGAGAACACTTCATCCTACTATAGAGGCACATGCTATTTATAGCATCTAGAAACTGAAAACAACCAGATGCCCGGTACGAAATGAATGAATAAAGAAAATGTGGTACATTTACATAATAGAATATTGCTCAGTCATTACAAGTAATGAAATTTTCAGGTAAAGAGGAACTAGTAAAATTAATTCTAAGTGAGATAACACAGACCCAGAAAGACAAACATGCTCTGTTTCTTATATTTGAGTTTTAGCTATTAAGTTATTAATAAGCAAGCCATAATCCATATAATTATGAAGGTTTGGTGTGGGAGGTCCTTCTGTCCATGTGTTGCTTTCATTGGTTAATAAATAAAGAAACTGCCTTGGCCTGTTGATAGGGCAGAATTTAGGTAGGCGGGAAAAACTGTACTGAATGCTGGGAGAAGAAAGGTGGAAGGGGAGAAGCCACGAAGATGCCAGAGTCAGACATGCCGAAACATTTAATACTTGATAAACTTTCTTTGCCTTTCCTCATCTCTGTTTCTGTTTTAATACACCTTTCATTGAATATATATGTCTGTATATGTCTTTGTAGATAATGTTTAACTTTCCCGTAACAAACAACAAATTTTCCTGCAGTAATCTTTGAAGTTTCCAGGATGAAATTGGATGCCCCAATGGTACAGAGAAACTTTGGGTGACTGTACAGGCAGTGAGATGTCTCTGTCATTTCTAGAGTTTGGAAGTTGCTTGTTTCTTGTTTGCTTAGGTAATATTATATCCTTCTGGAGTCTTTGATGGAGTTGAAGAATAGATAGATAGTTATAGTTTTCCTTAGTTATAATAAAAGGTAAAGTAGATATAAATATTGTAACTATAATTCTTGCTTGATAAATGTTTTGCTATATGTAATTTTATTATGTTAAAGTGAAAGCCTTTCTTTTTTGTTTAAACAGAAAAAGGGGAAATGATGTAGGTGGGTCTTCGATATATCTGTTGCTTTCATTGGTTAATTAATATAGAAAACTGCTTGGCCTGATAGGGCAGAACTTAGATAGGTGGAGTAGACAGAACAGAATGCTGGGAGGAAGAAAGCACTGAGACAGACGTTATAGCTCTCCTCTCCAAGATGGACACAGGTTAAGATTTTTTCAAGTAAGCCAACACCTTGTGGTGCTATACACATTACTAGAAATGGGTTAATCAAGATATGAGAGTTAGCCAATAAGAGGCTGAAACTAATGGGCCAGGCAGTGTTTAAATGACAACAATTTGTGTGTTGTTATTTCGGGTGTAGCTAGCCATGTAGGAGCTGGGCAGGACAAAAAGCAGGCCTGCCCGCAGCTCATCACTACATTAGCTGGTAACCCACAGTCATGGGGTGATGTAAGAGTTAGCCAATAAGAAGCTACAGCTAATGGGCCAAGCAGTGTTTTAAATAATATAGTTTCTGTGTGGTTACTTCAGGTCTAAGCTAGACGGGCAGCTGGGAACCAACAAGTGACCCTTATTACTACAGAGGTTAAGTATAGAATTAGGGAAGAAGGGTGAGGGATCTCTTTAGGAAGGGAAAATAGAATAGATAGTTATAGATAGACAAGGAGGTTCCAAAGGAGGATCAAACAGGGAAAGGTTATGCTTGGAGGGACAACTAAATCTAAGAAACACTTAAGGGATCTAGTGGAAAACAACACAACAGAAGCTTTCTAAAGTCTCTACAGATAAGAAAGCAATCTAAGTGAAATCACAGAATAATGGAGGGGCAGAATCACAATCAAAAATCTCTCATCATCAAATGAAGCTTCCTGCATCATGAACTAGTTACATCTAATTGAGTTGTTGGCCAAATGGGCTCCATGAGAACCTGAAATCAACCCAGGGTATGGTTAAGGCTATTGTTTGCTCTGTACAAAATCATAGACAACAT
Source organism: Microtus ochrogaster (assembly GCF_000317375.1). Lineage (NCBI taxonomy): Eukaryota > Metazoa > Chordata > Mammalia > Rodentia > Cricetidae > Microtus > Microtus ochrogaster. Next base: position 390,117 of record NW_004949244.1, on the reverse strand, counting down.
CTATTGTCCTGAATACCTATACAACTTATTGAACATGAAAAATTCAAGCTGGTACTTATCTAAAGCCTTCACCCCAGCAAATTAAAGTTCATGGACTGTACAGTAACATGCACACTACAAAAGGAAGAAAGCAAACTTCAACTCAGCTACAAATGTTTCAGTCCACAATCGTGTCCTGTCTGCAATGTACTCTACTAAAATAGTGGCACAATAGAGGACACCAAGGGAACAAGGCCTGCTACACAAAGAACAACAGACATGCACATAAACTCAGAGACTGTGGCAGCATGCATGTGTCTGTACCAGATGTGCTCCTTGAAAAAATGGAGAAGTGATTACATGCTCCAATCCCAAATCTAGAAGTATTTTCATTTGATAGTCACTTGCAAATGAAGCATTAGTTTTATCCACAGGAGTCTCACCGGGGGAAACAAACCACTCTGAAGGGTAAAACCCACACGAAACAAAAGATGGTCAACACAAATGAACTCATTGGAATCTAAAGGTCCTTTGCATATGTATTATGTCTTCTAGTTCTGTGTTTTTATGAGATCCCTATATGTGAAGCTGTTTCTATATCTACGTATTTCTTGTGCTTTTTCATTGGCTCTGTTTTCTTCTGTTTGTTTTGTTTTATTTTAATTTTTTCATTTTTGTTTAATCTTGTTTATTTTATTATAAGACTTAGATGTTTTCCAAGGAGAGACAGAAAAGGCATGGATCCAGATGAGGGAGAGAAGAAACTAAGAACATTAGGGAACAGGAAACCGTTATCAGAATACATTGTATGGAAAAAAAATCTTTTTTCTATAAAAGAAAAACATAATATTCGAATGGTGGGGAATGGTAGGGAACACTTCTAATGCCAGATCTGGGGTGAGAGAGACAGGAGAATAACTGGCCTATATAGTAAGCTCCAGGTTAGAGTGAGAGATGTTCTCTCAAAATAAAAAGAGAATGGCTCATAAAGAACAAAAGGCAAGGTTGTTGTCTTCTGGTCTCCATGTGCACATGTAAACACATTCTTCATGTGAGCACACACATGTACATTTACACAGTCACAAAAACACACAGTACATCATATATGTGTATATAACAATTTTTAGTTACCAACAATACTTCAATACATTAAATGAAGTCCAAATATATAGGAAAATACAATTTTTATAAAGATCCAATTAATTAACCTTGATTAATGTGGAAAATTCATTTCACATTATTTTGTGCTGCAGAAAAACTATAAATGAGATAATTAAAGCTATCATGAGATATTTAAACTATTCTTGATGTCTGAGAGTATATTAAAATCCCTTCAAAAGAAAAACTTAAAAGGTCAGTATCAGCAAGGAGCTTCCTTTGAGTAAACTCAGCATCAAAGGAACATTTATGATATAAAGTGAAAAGGAGAGAGTAAAAGAATTTCTGTGAACAAAACAGCTCATGGTGTACAATAAACTTAAAGAACTCTATACTACTGGGAAACAGAAATGTCACAAGACTATACAAGGGTAATACCACAAATTTTATTTAAAATATGAAGAATCTTGAATTGTTCCATGAACTATTAAATGGTTTAAGAAAAAAATCTGTATTTAGGAAACAATAATTACAGATGTGGAAGAATTATTCCTTACAACCATATCTATGTCA
>NW_004949244.1:385842-387337 GCF_000317375.1 Microtus ochrogaster | reverse complement strand
CATTAGACTTGTGATTCAATGTGTCTATATCACCATTTAATTGTCCCTAATTATTCTTGATTAACCTGTCTCTTTAATTTTTGATGGTCCACTTTCAGCATAGCCAACATTTCTATATACTAATCCATAGATCTGCATGTGAATATAGCATACAGATTATAAAGGCATTTATAGTCATATACTATACAGAATGCACAGTTTGTGTGCCTGTTACTCACCTAGAGGTCATGCCTTAGAAATCCAATCCGATTGATTTACATTGCCTCATTTTAGAGTTAACAACTAAAATAGTTGTGATGAACACAGAATATTAGTCACATTTTACAGAGATTAAAACTTACTTGATGTGGAATTTTCCACCAAAGAAATCCAAAAGCATGAGGTGAGTCAGTCTCATGTTGCAAAATTTTACTATACTCTGTTGTGAAACTATCTATGTTTTCACTCATAATTCTAATGAATCACAGTGATAATTCATGAAAATTCCATCATTTTAATCATAAAATGCCCATTTTTGTTCTTACTTTCCTTTTTTAATGTTCCTTTTTCTGTGAAATTTTACATCTCTTGGATCCAGAATTAAAGACATAGACACAGTTGGAGGTTATTATTGCACTTTCCACACCTAATTAATTGCATAGCCATTAATTGTGGTTAGAAATTATCTTAAAGACTTCCTGGTCTTCCTGCAGGGGCTATACTCCCCGGATACTGCCTCTCTCTTCCTATTCCACCCAGCTTGCATCCAGAACCCCCCCTTCTGCCTCCCTACCCAGCTCAGCCTGTTTGGGCGCTGGGTTCAAATTGTGAGGGCAACCGGGATGGCAGTAGTACCTTTGTCGCAATAGCCTGCCTGCAGCAAGCAAGGTAGGCCCTTTGTTTACAAGCTACCCAAGTGACATGGAGATCTGATTTCGGCACCAGGAGAGCCATCACTGGGTTGAGTGAGTTTCTGACCCTCGGCAGCAGCCTGGGACATGGAACACAGATGTTCCTCATTCCCCCCTATACTTCCTGGTCTTCCTGCAGGGGCTATATTCCCAGGATACTGCCTCTCTCTTCCTATCCCACCCACCTTGCATCCAGAACTCCCCTTCTGGGTCCCTCCCCTCTTCGGGCACATAACATCACCCAGCTCCGCCTGTTTGTGGGCTGGGACCGAATCGTGAGGGCGACCAGGCTGGCAGTAGTTCCTTTGTCTCATTAGCCTGCCTGCAGCAAGCAAGGTAGGCCCTTTGTTTATGAGCTACCCAACCAGCACAGAGATCTGATCTCGGCACCAGGAGAGACATCACTGGGGAGTGCCATCACTGTGAAGTTACATCAGTGGGCAAGGAAACCTGATCCTCTAAAAGAAGATCCATAGGGGAGCATTCAGAGGAAGAGATGGGCAGGCGCCAATGCAAGAATTCACCCAACAATCTGAAAAACATTATGAAACCACAAGAACGCAGCGACCTCACAACAGGAGAACATGAACACCTTAATCAAGAAG
>NW_004949244.1:346645-358890 GCF_000317375.1 Microtus ochrogaster | reverse complement strand
AAAGAAAAAACAATGCTTGTTTTGATAGCTGTGAGTTAATTCTTTAAACCTGAAGCGGAGTTTTGGAAAAACTGATGGATAGCAATTAAACTGTTGATATTTAAGATCATTTCTAACCATGATTAATGACTATGCAATTAATTGGGTGTGGAAAGTGCAATAATGGTCTCCAACTGTGTCTATGTCTTTAATTCTGGATCCAAGAGATGTGAAATTTCACAGATAAAGGAACATTAAAAAAAAAGGAAAGTAAGAACAAAAATGGACATTTTAATGATTAAAATGATGGAATTATCATGAATTATCACTGTGATTCATTAGAATTATGAGTGAAAACATAGATTGTTTCACAACAGAGCACAGTAAAATTATGCAGCATGAGACTGACTCACCTCATGTTTTTGATTTTTTTTGGTGGATATTTTCCACATCAATGTAAGTTTTAATCTATGTAAAATGTGACTAATATTCTGTGTTCATCACTACTATTTTAGTTGTTAACTCTAAAATGAGGCAATATGAATCAATAGGATTGGATTTCAAAGGCATGACCCATGGTGTGTAGCAGGTACACTAAGTGTGCATTCTATATAGTATGTGACTGTGAATGCCTTTATCATCTGTATGCTATATTCACATGCATATCTATGGATTAGTATATAGAAATGTTGGCTATGCTGAAAGTGGACCATCAAAAATTAAAGAGACAGGTTAATCAAGAATAAGTAGGGACAACTGAATGGTGATATAGACACAACGATTCACAAGTCTAATGTATGCTGTATTATTTTTCAGGTATATGAAATATGATTTAACAGGATGCTAATATTACTATACTTTCCACATATGTCATCAGTAAAAAATGTCCTTAATTTTCAAACTGGACTTGGAGTCCTGGCCAATATGTTTCTCCTTTTTTTCTATGCTTTCATAATCCTAGGTCATAGGCCTAAGCCCACGGACATGATCTCCTGTCAACTGGCCTTCATCCACATAGTGCTGCTCCTCACTGGAGCAGATATTTGGCTTACAGACATATTTGTGTCACTGAACATTGAAAATGACTTCAAATGTAAGACAACTTTTTACATAAACAGAGTGATGAGAGGCCTCTCCATCTGTATCACCTGCCTCCTGAGTGTGTTCCAGGCAGTCACTATCAGTCCCAGTTCCTCTTTCTTGGCAAAATTTAAATATAAACTAAAAAAATACATGATTCGTGCTTTCTTATTTATTTGGTCTTTCAACTTGTCATTAATTAGCAACCACATCTTCTATGCTGGTGCTATTATCAATGTGAGTGTGACCAATCAGATGAAGGTCACTAAATTCTGTTCACTCTTCCCCATGAACTACATCATCAGGGCACTGATTTTAACAGTGACAATCTCCAGAGATGTATTTCTTGTAGGAGTGATGCTGACCACAAGTGCATACATGGTGATCATTTTGTTCAGACATCAGAGGCAATGCAAGCATCTTCACAGCCTCAGCCACCTGAGAGCATCCCCTGAGAAAAGGGCCACCCAGACCATCTTGCTGCTGGTGGTTTTCTTTGTGGTCATGTACTGGGTGGACTTCATCATCTCATCCTCTGCAGTCCTGTTATGGATGTATGACCCAGTCACCCTGAGTGTTCAGAAGTTTGTGATGAATGTCTATCCCACAATTACTCCTTTAGTACAAATCAGTTCTGATAATAGAATAATCAATATGCTGAAAAGTTTGAGATCAAAGTGTCACCAGATTTTTTAAAAAGGGTTATTTTTTCCTTTTTTATTAAAATTATTCATTCATATTTATTCTTTTTTTGAGTATTGCATCAACATGTGTGTATGTGGGATTTCCTGATATCCACAGAGGTAAGAAGAGGCAATTGCTCCCCGGCTGGAACCTGACATAGATATGGTTGTAAGGCATAATTCTTCTACATCTGTAATTATTGTTTCCTAAATACAGAATTTTTCTTAAATCATTTAATAGTTCATGGAACAATTCAAGATTCTTCATATTTTAAATAAAATTTGTGGTATTACACTTGTATAGTCTTGTGACATTTCTGTTGCCAAGTAGTATAGAGTTCTTTAAGTTTATTGTACACCATAACTATTTTGTTCACAGAAATTCTCTTACTCTCTCCATTTTACTTTATGTCATAAATGTACCTTTGATGCTGAGTTTACTTAAAGGAAGCTTCTTGCTGATACTGACCTTTTAAGCTTTTCTTTTGAAGGGATTTTAATATACTCTCAGACATCAAGAATAGTTTAAATATCTCATGGTAGATTTAACTATCTCATGTATAGTTTTTCTGCAGCACAAAATAAAGTGAAATGAATTTTCGATTTTAATCAAGGTTAATTAATGGGTTCTCTATGAAAATTGTATTTTCCTATGTATTTGAACTTCAGTTAATTCACACTTATTAAAATATTGTTGGTAACTAAAAATTGTTATATACACATATATGATGTACTGTGTGTTTTTGTGACTGTGTGAATGCACATGTGTGTGCTCACATGAAGAATGTTTTTACATGTGCACATGGAGACCAAAAGACAACAACCTTGCCTTTTGTTCTTTATGAGCCATTCACTTTTTATTTTGAGAGAACATCTCTCACTCTAACCTGGAGCTTACTATATAGGCCAGTTATTCTCCTGTCTCTCTCACCCCAGATCTGGCATTACAAGTGTTCACCACCATTCCCCACCATTGGAATATTATGTTTTTCTTTTATAGAAAAAAGATTTTTTTTCATACAATGTATTCTGATAAGGGATTCCTGTTCCCTGATACTCTTAGTTTCTTCTCTCCCTCATCTGGATCCATGCCTTTTCTGTCTCTCCTTGGAAAACATCTAAGCCTTATAATAAAAAAAAAACAAGACTATAAAATTATTTTTGTTGCTACACCATGAGCTATATTAAAGGGTCACAACAATAGGAAGATTGAGATCAACTAAACTCAAATCATGTAATATTATTTGTATTAGTCATGGTTCTCTAGAATAGTAGAACATATAGAATGAGTCCATATCTATATAGAAAGCATATTTACTAGAATGGCTTACAGGTTGTCGCCCAGCTAATCCAATGATTGCTGTCTACCACAAGAAAGTCCAAAAATCCAGTAGCTGTTCAATCCACAATACTGGAAGTTTTAGCTGGTTTTTTTTTTTGGTATATTCTGAATTCGTGAAGAAATAGGCTCAGTAGCAGTACAATAATGATTTTTCTGGCAACAAAAAAGAAACCATACAAACACACAGCAATCCTCCTTTTCCGTGTCTTTAAAATATACTGCCAGCTAATGTATGGTCCATTTTAGTATTGAATTTTCCTACCTCAAGTATCCAGAATAGAAGTGGGTTTTCCACTTCCAATGATTTAATAAGAAAGAACCTTGAACAGGCGTCTCTAGTCACTTTGTGGTTTAGTTAATTTCAGAAGTAGAAAAGTTGAAAACTAAGAATAGCATCACACTATTGTAGCATCTACAAATGTAGATGCTTTTACTTCTTTCCTATCTGTGTCTCCTCAATCTCCTTCTGTTATTTTACTGCTCCATAAAAACTTTCTGGTAGTTTGAATGTAATCAAGACCCCAATAATCCCATGGTGAGTGGGACCATGAGAAGGTGTGGACTTGGGGTGTTAAAGGAAGTGTGTCACTGTAAACCTTGAGGTCTATTTTGCTCAAGCTTCACTCAGTGTGACACTCAGTCAACTTTCTGTTGCCTGCAAGATGTAGGACTCTCCGCTACTTCTCCATCACCATGTCTGTCTGCCTGCTGCCATGTTGCTCCCACCATGCTGATAATGAACTGGACCTCTGAAAATGTCAGCAAACCACCCTAATTAAACATTTTCCTTTATAAAAGTTGCTGTGGTCATAGTATCTCTTCACAGCAATAAAATCTCTAAGACAGACTTCAAGAATACAGTTAGCAGGTATGTTGAGTGTACCTTCCTGTCTTCTTGTTGATTTTAGTTCTATTTTTAAATTTTTCTCCATTTAAGTTGATATTGGCTATGGGCTTGCTATAAACTTCCTTTATTACATTTAGTTAGATACCTTGTATCCCCAATATTTCCAAGACTTTTCTCATGAAGGGGTTTTGATTTGTTAAGGGCCTTTTCTTCATCTAATGAGATGATCATGTGATGTTTTGTCTTTCAGTCTGTTAATATGGTGTATTATTTTTTACCAATTTATGCATGTTGAATCATCCCTGCATCTCTAGGAAGGTTAAGTTAGTCATGGTGGATGTTGTGTTTGGTGTTTTTTTGGGTTGGGTTTGCAGATATTTTATTGATAAATTTTTACATCTATGGTCCTAAGGAAAATTTATCTGAATCTCTTTCTTAAATTGGGTCTTTATGTAGCTTATGTATCAGGTAAATTGGAACTAATTCAAAGAATTGGGCTGTATTCTTTCAGTTTTTAATTTGGTGAATAATTTGAGGAATATTGTGGGGTGGTGGTTTGAATAAGATTGGCCCTCAGAAGCTCATAGATTTCAATGCTTAGGGACTGATACTATTTGATTGATTAGTGTGGCTAGGTGTTTGGAGGAAGGTGTGTCTCTCTGGGAATATGTTTTGAGGTTTCAAAAGCCCAAGCCAGACCCAGTGGCTCTCTCCTTTCCTGCTGCCTATGAATCTGGATGCAGAACTCTCTGTGCCTTCTCCAACATCATGTCTGCATGGCACCATGCTCCCCACCATGATGATAATGGACTAAAATCTGAACTGTAAACAAGCCTGGATTAAACACTTTCTTTTGTAAGAGTTTCCATGTTCATGGTGTCTCTTCCCACAACCAAACACAGGCCAAAACATGAGATTAACTCCCTTTTGGAAGTCACAGGGAATTTGGTGCTAAAACTGTATTGTCCTGGTCTTTTTGGGTTTTTTTTTTGTTGTTGTTGTTGTTGTTCGGCTGGTTGGTTTTGTTTTTTGGGTTTTTTTTGTTTTTTGTATGGTTGGCAGACTCATAATTATTGCTTCTAATCCATTGATGTATTGGCCTGTTTGGCTTTCTTATTTAACCTAATTTGACTTTGGACTATCAGACTTATTGATCAAATTGTGTACTTCAGATGCAGAGATCCACAGTGGAGTCAAGACCATTATGGGGTTCCCACTGAAACAGCTTGCTTAAGCTAATCAGAGCCCACTATCTCCAGCCGACAGTGAGGGAACCAACATAGGACCAAATTAGGCAATCCAGATGTGGGTAACAGTTGCATGGCTGGGGCACACTCTGTTACCACTGATAGTGAATCCATGATTTTCCCTACTGCTTCTACTTGCTTTTTGAAACCCATTCTCTTTGGAGGGATACCTTGCTCAGCGTAGATACAGTGGGAGTGGCTTTTGGTTCAAAGCAATGTGCTAGACTTTGTTAACTTTCCATGGAAAACCTTATCATATTCTACCAAAGGTGTAGTTTGCCTACAGAATGTTTTGGTCTAGGGTGTAAGTGTGGCTTGTTTTGTTCTAAAAACAGAATGCTTATCTAGGAATGTAGCCCACAACCTTCAACTGGTTGTGGAACTGGTCTGTTCCTTTTCTTGTATAATGTAAATGAAGTGTTTTACCTTACTCCTACCACTTGGGGTTGGTATATTTTAAGTAATTTGAAAATAAACATAGGTGATTTCAGTATTCACTGGAACTGCCTCCTGGTACTGTTCTGTGTTTTCTGTTTTATTATTTACATGTCTTTGTATTCTTTACTTACATTTCTATTTCCCATGCCCCTACACTGGCAAGTGTCACAGAGTCCAACTTGATCACATGGTCCATCAGTCCCAGTCCAGCTGGCCTTGATGAGCTCCCATTAGATTAGCCCCACCATCTCAGTGGGTGGGCGCACCTCTCATGGTCCTGACTTCCTTGCTCATGTTCTTCCTTCTTCTACTCCTCATTTGGACCTTGGGTGCTCAGTCCAGTGCTCCAATGTGGGTCTCTTTCTCTAGCTTCATCCATCGCCAGAGGAAGGATTTGTGGTGATATGCAAGATATTCATCAGTATGGCTATAGGATAGGGCCATTTCAGGCTCCTTCTCCTCAGCTGCCCAAGGATCTAGCTGGAGACATCTCCAACGACACCTGGGAACACTTCTAGAGTCAAGTCTCTCGCCAACCCTAAAATGGATCCCTAAATTAAGATAAATACTTCCCTGCTCCCATATCCACTCTTCCTCCATCCCAACAGTCCCATTCCCCCAAGCTCTCCCCATCCTCCCCTTCTCACTTTTTTTCTCCCATCTCCCCTTACCCCTACCCCACCCCCACCCCCAAGTTTCCAATTTTTGCCTGAAAGTCTTGTCTCCTTCCAATATAAAGGAGGATAACTATATGTTTTTCTTTGGGTTCACCTTTTTTTAATCTTCTCTAGGATCACGAATTATAGGATCAATGTCTTTATTTATGGCTAGAAGCCAAATACGAGTGAGTACATACCATATTCATCTTTTTGGTTCTGGGTTACCACACTCAGAATAGTGTTTTCTATTTCCATCCATTTGCATGCAAAAGTCAAGATGTCATTGTTTTTTAACGCTGAGTAGTACTCTAATGTATACATATTCCACACTTTCTTTATCCATTCTTCGATTGAGGGGCATCTAGGTTGTTTCCAGGTTCTGGCTATAGCATAAAATATCTTAGGATAACTCTAACCAAGAAAATGAAAGATCTGCTTGACAAGAACTTTTAAGTCTTTGAAGAAAGAAATTGAAGAGGATACCAGAAAATGAAAGGATCTCCCTTGCTCTTGGATTGGGAGGATCAACATAGTAAAAATGGCAATTCTACCAAAAGCAATCTATAGATTCATTGCAATCCCCATCAAAATCCCATCAAAATTCTTCACAGATCTTGAGAGAACAATAATCAACTTTATATGGAAAACAAAAACCCAGGATAGCCAAAACAATTCTATACAGTAAAGGTACTTCAGGAGGCGTTACCATCCCTGACTTCAAACTCTATTACAGAGCTACAGTAATGAACACAGCTTGGTATTAGCACAAAAACAGAGATGTTGACCAATGGAATCGAATAGAAGGCCCAGATTTTAACCCACAAAACTATGAACACCTCATTTTCAACAAAGGAGCTAAAAGCATACAATGGAAAAAAGAAAGCATCTTCAACAAATGGTGCTGGCACAACTGGATGTCAACCTGTAGAAGAATGGAAAAGGATCCATATCTATCACCATGCACAAAACTCATGTCCAAAAGGATTAAAGACCTCAATATCAATCTGAGCACACTGAACCTGATAGAAGAGAAAGTGGGACATACTATACAACACATGGGCATAAGAGACCACTTCCTACATATATCCCCAGTAGCACAGACAGTAAGGGCAACATTGAATAAATGGGACCTCCTAAAACTGAGAAGCTTCTGTAAAACAAAGGACACCGTCATTAAGACAAAAAGGCAATCTACAGACTGGGAGAAGATCTTCACCAACCCCCCCAACAGACAAATGTTTGATTTCTAAAATATATAAAGAACTCAAGAAACTAGACTTTAAAATGCTATTTAACCTAATTTAAAAAAATGGGGCACTGAACTGAACACAGAATTCTCAACAGAAGAAGATCAAATGGCCAAAAGACACTTAAGATCATGCTCAACCTCCTTAACTATCAGGGAAATGCAAATCAAAACAACTTTCAGATACCATCTTACACCTGTCAGAATTGCTAAAATCAAAAACACCAATGATAGACTTTGCTGAAGAGGATGTGGAGTAAGGGGAACACTCATCCATTGCTGGTGGGAATGTAAACTTGTGCAACCACTTTGGAAATCAGTGTTGCAGTTTCTCAGGAAATTCAGGATCAACCTACCCCAGGATCCAGCAATGCCACTCTTCGGAATATTCCTAAAAGATAACCTCTTTCTTCTAACCTTCATCTAAAGCCAGAACCATGGTCCTAAAGCTGCCAAGTTCAGCTGCTTTGAGGGACTGTAACATGGCTCCTCATACAATGCCACTTTACCTGCTTTCTGTTTTCTGTATTTTTCTTCACTGGCTAAGCTCGGCTTTCCTAGAACTAACTGAAAGGGAGGAGAAACTCTATTCAAAATATAATCTGTGAAACAGAACTCTCATCAGTAAAAGAAAAAAATTTAAGTGGAGTCTGGTGTTGCATATTTGTAATCCTGAGCTGGAGAAACAGAGACAGAAGCCCTGGGACTATCTCTTGTCATATTTGGCAATCCCCAGGTCACTGAGAGACATTAACAAACCCAAGGTGATTGGATTGTGAAGAAAAACAGCAAACATTGTCTCCGGGCCTCAACATATACATGCATACATATTCTTCATCTGTGCACACACACATGAAAACACATGTACACAAAAAACACACTGTACATCGTGTATATATAAACAAATTTTTATTTTACCAACAATGTGTGAGTAAGTATTGATGAAGTACGAATACACAGGCACATGGAATTTTTATATAAGGCTCATTAAGTAACTGTGGTAAAAAAAAAAAAGGACAATTTAAATTCACAGTATTTTTGAGGATCCAGAGAAACTACACTTAGGAAAGAGATTTTTAAAGCTACAATAGAATATTTAAACTACTTTTGATGACTGAGAGTAAATTAAATTTCCATCAAAAGAAATACGTTAAAGTCAGTATCAGCAAGGACCATCCTTTGAGCAATCTCAACATCAGGGAATATTTATGAAATAAAGTAAAGATGAAAGAGTATGAGAATTTCTGAAGAAATTTCAAAGTATGGTGTACAATAAACTTAAAGGATGCTATAGATCGTGGCAGCAGAAATGTCACAAAAATGTATATGTGTAATACCACTAATTTTATTTAAAATATGGAGAATCTTGATTTTCTACTTGAACTATTACAGAGTTTAAGAAGAATATGTTTTAGGAAAAATTAGTTGTGGCTGCATCAGAATGACACCTTACAAACATCTGTCTGTCCAGCTCAAAGGGGGCAAGGACAATGGCCTCTTCTGACCTTGTGAGTGCCAGTAATTCACACATATATACATGCTGACCCAATACTCATAAATACAACAACATAAATAAATCTTCTATTAAAATGAGAAAAATTATCCCTTGTTTAAAATGTGGTGGCACACAGACTGTATGTCTTTCAGCATATTGATTATTCTGTTATCAGAACTGATTTGAACCAAAGGAGTAATTGTGGGATAGACATTCATAACAATCTTCTGAACACTCAGGGTGACTGGGTTGTACATCCATAACTGGACTGCAGTGGATGAGATGATGAAGTCCACCCAGTACATGACCACAAAGAAAATCACCAGCAGCAAGATGGTCTGGGTGGCCCTTTTCTCAGGAGATGCTCTCGGGTGGCTGAGGCTGTGAAGATGCTTATGTTGCCTCTGATGTCTGAGCAAAATGATCATCATGTATGCACTTGTGGTCAGCATAAGTCCTACAAGAAATACATCTCTGGAGGTTGCCACTGTTAAAATCAGTGCCCTGATGATATAGTTCATGGAGAAGAGTGAACAGAATTTAGTGACCTTCATCTGGTTGGTCTCACTCACATTGGTAAAAGCTCCAGTATAAAAGATCCAGTTGCTAATGAATAACAAGTTGAAAGACCAAATAAATAAGAAAGCACAAATCATGTACTTTTTAAGTTTATATTTAAATTTTGCCAAAAAAGAAGTACTAGGACTGATAGTGACAGCCTGGAACACACTCAGAAGGCAGGTGATGCAGACGGACAGGCCTCTCATCACCCTGCTTACGTAAAAAGTTGTCTTACATTTGAAGTCATTTTCAATGTTCAGTAACTCAAATATGTCCCAAAGCCAAATATCCCCTCCAGTGATGATCAGCAGTGTGTGAATGAAGGCCAGTTGACAGGAGATCATGTCCGTGGACTTAGGTCTGTGACCTAGGATTATGAAAGTGTAGAAAAAAAGGAGAAACATATTGGCCAACACTCCAAGTCCAGCTTGGAAATTAAGGATATTCTTCAATGAGGACATAAGTGGAAAGTGTATTCATCTTAGGAGCATGATATTAAAAAAATGAAATTTATGACCTGGCAATGCTGAAGCATCCATTTACAGCCCAAATATGGTGGTTCTGTTAACCTTGTCTAAATTGATGATAATGACTGACCAGGTCTCATTCTCAAGAGGGCACCAGATCCCAATGCAGATGGTTGTGGATACTTATTTCATATATCTGAAAAAATTATATATTATTCACGAAAGTCGTTATTTATGGTCATTATGTACATCATCATTCTGTTTTACCTATTTATTCTTTATTAACCCATCTCTTTAGTTCAAGTTCCACATTAGACTTGACCTATGTTTTTATATAATCTCAATATATCTCCTGGCTGTACAGCATTCTCAGCCACATCCAAAACAGAATGCACACTCATGTGTCTTTATTGCACCTAGACCTCATGCCCTAAAAATTGAATCCTACTGATTTGACTTACATTGCCTCATTTTATAGTTAACACTGGAAACAGCAGTGATGAGAAAACAGGAGCATAATCATATTTGTACAACTGATTAAAATTATGTTGTTCTGGGGAGAAATCACAAAAGAAATCCAAAAGAGTAAGGTGAGTCAGTCTCATATTTTATAATTTTAATAAGCTCCATTTTACAACTATCCATGTTTTCATTCATAATTCTGATGGAATTAGAGTTAATAATTTATGATAATCCCACTATTTAATGAGTAGGATGTCTATCTCAATTCATCTATTTTTATTTTCCTTTTTCAATGAACTCACCACTCCAGAATCTGGGATTAAAGACAATGATACAATTGGAGTTCATTAGTGTACTTTCCACACCATATTAATTTTATAACCATTATTGTTATAAATGCTCCTAGATGTCTCCCAGTTTACCTTCCATCCTATTTAAAACTTGTGTAACAGTGGTGAGTGCCTGCCTACTGGGCAGGCCTCAAGGTCCCCTGTAAGGGAGCCCGGGCACCTTCAGCTTGTGCTTCAGGGTCCCCTGTGCTCTCCTGGATCCCGCCCTGTCTGCCCCATTCTTCCTTTTGTCCCTGGATCATTGGGCTACCAGGCGGCCCTGTTTAGGTGCTGACGAGTTCCATCTGGACAGGTGAGTGTGTGCTATCTTGGGGCAGAGTGTCCCGGAAGAGAGCACAAACACCCTCCCCCAGCTCCTTCTGCAGGGCTGTCTTTCTTAAGCACGACCCAGCCCCACAGCACCACCCCCAACCCTGCCTTGCTTAATGCTAGGACCAGTGCTCAAGAACAGTTTTAAGCTCCTACACTAAAGCTACCCACCCAGAGAGGAGAGTGCCTGCCTACCGGGCAGGCCTCAAGGTCCCCTGTAAGGGAGACAGGGCAACTTCAGCCTGTGCTCCAGGGTCTCCTGTGCTCTCCTGGATCCCGCCCTGACTGCCCCGTTCTTCCTTTTGTCCCAGGATCATTGGACTACCAGGCGGCCCTGTTCAGGTGCTGAGGACTTCCATCTGGACAGGTGAGTTTCTGCTAGCCAGGGGTGGGTTGTCCCAGAAGAGAGCACAAACCCCCTCCCCCAGTTCCTTCTGCAGGGCTGTCTTTCTTATGTAAGACCCAGCCCGCAAGCACCCCCCAACCCTGCCCTGCTTAATGCAGGGACCAGTGCTCAAGAACAGTTTTCTGCTCCTACACTAAGGCTACCCACCCAGAGAGGTGAGTGCCTGCCTACTTGGCAGGCCTCAAGGACCCTGAAAAGGAGCACAGGCACCTTCAGCTTGTGAAGCAGGGTGTCCTGTGTTCTACTCGTCCCCGCCCTGCCCTCCAAGTTCCCCCTTTTGTCATTAGACTACCAGGCATCCATGTTTTGGTGCTGAGGACTTCCGTCTGGACAGGATGGTTCCTGCTTCTACACTGAAGAGATACACCCAGAGAGTCAATCACAGCAAAGACTGGACCAAGACACCAGGGCTCTCCTGGCTCCATTTGAAGGAAGAGATGGGAAGGCGCCAATGCAAGAATTCCTACAACAACCTGAAAGGCAACATGATATCACCAGAATCCAGGGATCCCGAAATAATAAGAATTGTACATTTAAGGATGCTAAATGTGGCAAATAAATATAAATTTACTCACAAAAAAAAAAAGAATTGTACACCCTACTCCAGAAGAAATAGAAGAAATCAACTCAAAAGTGAATTATATGAAAATAATAGAAGACCTTAAACAGGAGGT
>NW_004949244.1:341977-342676 GCF_000317375.1 Microtus ochrogaster | reverse complement strand
GCGATGTCCCCAGTTAGTTCCTGGGGCAGCTGAGGATAGGGAACCTGAAATGACCCTACCCTATAGCCATACTGATGAATATCTTGCATATCACCGTAGAACCTTCATCTGGTGATGGATGGAGATAGAGACAGAGACCCACACTGGACCACCGGACTGAGCTCACAAGATCCCAATGAGGAGCAGAAGGAGGGAGAACATGAGCAAAGAAGTCAGGACCACAAGCTGTGCACCCACCCATGGAGACAGTGGGGCTGATCTATTGGGAGCTCACCAAGGCCAGCTGGACTGGGACTGAAAAAGCATGGGATAAAACCGACTCTCTGAATATGGCAGACAATGAGGGCTGTTGAGAAGCCAAGGACAATGGCACTAGGTTTTGATCCTACTTTATGTTCTGGCTTTGTGGGAGCCTAGCCAGTTTGGATGTTCACCTTCCTAGACCAGGATGGAGGGGGGAGGACCTTGGACTTTCCACAGGGCAAGGAACCCTGACTGCTCTTCGGACTGGAGAGGGAAGGAGAGAGGAGTGAGGGGAGGGAGGAGGTGGAGGGAAATGGGAGGCTGGGAGGAGGCGGAAATTTTTTTCAATAAAAAAAACTGGAGCTCTTCCTGTTAGCTGCCAGAGGTGACTCGTGAAGATGGTTCGCTACTCTCTTGACCCAGAAAACCCCACAAAATCATGCAAATCGAGAGGAT
>NW_004949244.1:339272-341657 GCF_000317375.1 Microtus ochrogaster | reverse complement strand
CACCTAAGATGCGCCGACGAACTTACAGAGCTCATGGCCGGATTAACCCGTACATGAGCTCCCCCTGCCACATCGAGATGATCCTCACTGAAAAGGAACAGATTGTTCCAAAGCCAGAAGAGGAGGTTGCACAGAAGAAAAAGATATCCCAGAAGAAACTGAAGAAACAAAAACTTATGGCACGGGAATAAATTCAACATGAAATAAATGCAGATAAAAGGAAAAAAAACTGGAAAAAAAACTTGTGTAAACTCTACTTATGGTTTAAAGAACTAACTCCCAACTATCAAGACAAATGCTATTTTTGTTTATTTTTTACAACAGGTCAGTGGGGTTGGTGAATCATTGCTAGTATGATTCCTTTTGGTTTTTTCATCCATCCTTTGTTACTTTACCTTCCTATTCCATCGTCTGTATTTATATCCTCCTCTTTGACTAAGAAACCCCCATTTTCCCTATCAGAGCAATGGTCTCCTGATACTCCCCTGTAAATTCCTCCCATCTCCTTCTATATGTACTTCCCCCCTCCCTGCTAAGAAGCCCACCCTTTCCCATTTCCCTGATAAGATCACTTGTACCCTGTTATTCTTCTCTCCATTACTACCCACGATCAACCCCATCTTGGCCATAGTCCCATTGTGCTTTCCTGATATCTGTAGTTTACACAGGAAATACTCTCATCTGAAGATGTGGAGCTAGGAACCCCAAACAATAAAGAGCATGTGACACCAAGAAAAACACTGCTTTCAACACATTGTGACAAACATGAACTTGCCAAAGATGACCACATAGTGATCCTGTTTTGGAATCTCTGTTTTAATAGATTCCTTCCCATGCAGTGGAAATCAAGGGCCCCAGTGTCATCATATGTCACCAACACACAGACAATTTTTTTACTTTCAACAAATAGTCTTAGCTTGAGTGCTGATGCTAGTTATTTCATCTGGTTGCCAGTACTATTATTTTAGAAAATTAGTATAATTCATTAGTTTAACATCAGCTGTGTGGTAGAGAAATAGAAAACTATATCTACTAAGTTTCTTGTGACAAAGAGAGGCCAATTGTGTCCTCAATATGAATCGTATATTCCACATACATAGCTGCATGCATGTATATATAGCAATATTGCAGAAGTCAGTATATGAGAGCACTCTATCACATCCCCACCAATATGACAACATAATTCATACATTTTACATATATACATTACGTTTGCTCTTAAAACTTGATCTAATAAAGGAATAGGTTCAGTCGAATTGCCAGAGCCAAACATATGATTCTCCCACCAACAAACATTTACAGTAGCTGCACATTGGCATTCTGTTCTTTTAAAATATTTCAGGATGCAAGCTTAGAGATGGCACAGTGGTTCAGAGCATGTTTTCTCTTGAATATGATATGGGCTAGGTTCCCAGCAATGATATGGTGGTTCATAACCATCTGTAACTCTAGTTGTATGGAATCTATTTCCTTTTCTGATATTGTAAGCAAGTAGTACACAGATATACATGCATGTAAAATACATATATATATATAAATAAAATAAATAAATATTAAAGAAAGAAACAAAGAAAATACATTATCAGATTTATTTGGGATAATAATTAATTCAAGGTTTGGTCTCTAAACTTACAGAACTGAAGCACATTCCAATTTTAAAACTGCAAATGGATAAACACTATATATATATATATACAATTGTATTCATTGTAGATCTATAATTTTTAATATGGAATTGTAATATAAATAAAATAAAAAGATGATAATAGAATTTAAAGATGGTAATTAAATTTATTTTCTTATCTGAAAGCTATGGACTTCAACCTCTCTACTTCGTATCCATTGCATAGTAAATATTTGTCACCTACATAAAATGACACTTCTTCTCATTCCTTATGTAGTGTCTTTCCCTGGAGTGTACTAGAGGTGAGACTAGAACAGAGAAAGCATAACTATCATAGCTACAAACTGAGTTTTCAATATATACATAAACTAAGAAAAGTAATTCATTTTATTTGAAAAAAATGCAGTGCTTGGAATTTCATATTAGTTTATGTTGTAGTGCTTAGTTGTAAGGACTAAACCCAAAGTGTATCCATAAGCCTTCATAATAGTAACAATTCCATCACTCTTAATGGGATCCAGACCAAAGACTGGGCAGGCAGCAGGCAGCTGTCTGAAGAAACGTGCAACAAAAGAAACAAAGAGCTGTTTCCTGCATAACTCTACAATCTTCTGAAAAAAAATCACTTTCCCTCTTCATTATCACAGTGTTTAATTTTAGAATAGACTTGTTTTGTGAATTTATGATAGTATTTTCATTCTTCTCTGAGGAGATAGTAATATAATGAACATAGAACATATTAGAGGGGGCTGGAGAGATGG
>NW_004949244.1:331723-339172 GCF_000317375.1 Microtus ochrogaster | reverse complement strand
CAACCATCTGTAATGAGGTCTGGTGCCCTCTTCTGGCCTGCAGGCATACACACAGACAGAATACTGTATGCATAATAAATAAATATTAAAAAAAAGACTTTGTCTCATCACATTTAAAAAAAACATATTAGATCAAAAGTATCATAATCATTTTAAGTTTACCATATTTAGTGAGTAATGACCTATTTGCAGTGTGACTGCTCAGAGAGAACAAGGAGCGATTGTGTGACTTTCAACTGACAAGATACACGGTGTTGGCTGAGGTACTATCCACTGTCAGCAATGTTAATATATCTTTGGAACTCTCAGGAGGATGAAGACCACTCAGATTAATTCCATGTGGACATTTTTATGAAATAGATATGCCAGAAGGAATAAATAGTAATTACTAATTTAAGGTATTAATTCATAGAACTTGCCTAATCTCTTAAACAATTTTAAAGCATAAGTTGCTCTGTAGAAATTGAACTTAGCTCACCTGCAACTGGAAGCTCACAGACGCTTTACAGTCTCCCACTTTCAAGCCAGTTTCCCTGCGATGAAGCAGCAGCAGCAGTGTCACTGCAGAGCCTGTGGGGAAGCAGTCAGACCCAGAGCTCGATCACAGGTCACATGGTGTAAGTCGGGGAAAGACATGAAAATGTTCACTGGAAGTGTGTGTGTGTGTGTGTGTGTGTGTGTGTGTGTGTGTGTGTGTGTTA
Source organism: Microtus ochrogaster (assembly GCF_000317375.1). Lineage (NCBI taxonomy): Eukaryota > Metazoa > Chordata > Mammalia > Rodentia > Cricetidae > Microtus > Microtus ochrogaster. The sequence goes on along the minus strand of NW_004949244.1, from coordinate 338,471 downwards.
CCTGGACTAAAAATAGATCAATATCATACTGTGTGCTGAGGCTGCTATCATGATTACATGAACAGCACTTAAGTGAAAAACTGAGGGTTATTATCAAATATGTTTCTGAAATAAAATGAACTTTAGGGGAAATGGAGAGTACATCTTTGTTTTCTGGGTGACTTAATAAAATCCACAAGGGTCCTGCCTAGTGCATCAGTGCAGACTCTTAAAGTGAATTATACAAAATAAACTGAATATTCTGTAAGACTTGCCAACATAAATTCATACTTCCATCATTTTTTTTTGTGGTGTGGAAGTGCTGTGTCTAGTGAGCAAATGACATTTATTGGCATTGTTTTATTCCAGTTTAAAAACAATTATTTCATGATTCTATAGTATCTATTTACCAATATAATTTTGTTGTTTTTGTGTGTGAGAAAGACGGAGACAGAGAGAGGGGCTCAACTTATACTGGCTTCAATATAACTCAGAAAGCTCCTGTCTTAGACTTCAAAGTGCTGGGTCCATAGGTGTTGCCACCACACCTGACTTCACTTTCCACTTGAGTCTCCTGTATGTATTAGTAAATGATATTCCAGCAACATTAACATGGACTTATGACATTCATCAGCTAAATTTAAATTTACTTGGCATATTTTGAGTATGCATATTTTAATGAACAATTGTATTTTGCAGACATTAGAGGAAACCTTGGGGAGTTTACTTTTAATAATTTGATACTATTCAAGAACTGAAAATATTTCTCATTGCTAATCAAAACTTAATATTTTATCAGTAGCAGTATAACAATGTTGAACTTAAAAAATTAATTGAAAATCAATTCATTTTAATTAAAGCACTCAAACTCCTACTGAAAATTATTCAGTTTACATTTTTGTAAAGATAATGAAAGGGGGAGGGCCTTGGACTTCCAGCAGGGAAGAAGAGGGAGAAGGGTAAGTAAGGGAGCAGGAAGCGGGAGGAGAATGGGAGGAGGGGAGGAAGTATAAATTTTTTAATGGAAAAATTAAAAAAATAAGATAATGTTACAAGAATTTAATGAATAAGTGAAGGAAGCCTTATAGATACATTGAGATACTTAAAAAAGATCTACTTCATTAGAAATTATTATAATAGGAAAAATAAATCTATGAAAAAATGTTCAAAGTTATTTATATAACATTAAGACCATCTTACATTTTACTAAGCCATGAAGTGAAAATCTCCTAAGAATTCCCAAGTGAATGCAAATTTACCAGAAAAGTTACTGGTAACACTAAATGAGTTAATATTTGCTGCGTGCTCATGGTGAAGTTTCATATAAATTAATACATAGTTTTGAGAAAAGTAGAAAAATGAGAAAATATAAAATATAATTTAAATATATCTTAATATTATAAATGTACTCCTGCAAACCAGTGAATGTGTGTTCTTTGTTTCACCCTCTAAGTCATTTCAGGTGTTTTGTGAGAGGGTTGAAAATTTAACACAACTGCCATTAGCTACGAGAAACATTGTTTATAGAATTATAGGAGTACACCCTCAGGAAAATCCATAGGCAGATATGCTCATTAAAATACTCCATTTGGGGTCACTTTTTACATAGATATGAATGTACATTTACTCTAAGAAAAAGACATAGATTTCATTTTCATTCAATACATAATATCCATTGAAAACATTCACCCTATTGGCCTTCCCTGTCTCTCTGTCCACACTTCTGCTAGGGCCTGTCCTCTTTCCAATAGGCCACCATCTCCTGCTACATACATTACAATCAGAGGACACAGCAAGGGAAATCTGTGTTCTTCTACAAATCACTACACTGATATTTTATGTCTACAGACATCTTTTGTGTTTGCTGTTGATATAATTAGGCTTAAAATAAAACTAAACAGAGAATTCTCTAATCATTTTATTACAGAAAACTCTGCTTCCTTCTACCACTTACTGCTCTCACTATTACTGAAGAGAAAAAGAAACACTCACCTGGCCGGTCTTTGGATAAACATCCATTTGGAATGAGGCCCTAAGAAGTAGTTATAAGGAAGAAATGTCATCAGCTCATCTCTCTCTAGACCCATAATTATCATGTCACCTGGAAAGGGAAAGTTCTGAACTTGAGGTTGTTAGAAAGTGGTCCCATTAACTGGAAGAGTGAACTTCTCTAATTCCAGGACAACACTAGAGAAGGAGCAGCTGAGCTCTGGCTTTCCCGTGTGTGAGCTATTCTCCCAGGCCATATCTGTCTGTGTGGATTAGCTCATTCCTGTCCTTTGGAGAAAACTAAAGTAAAAATATCACCACATTGATAAGAAGTAGAAAAACATTTTGTTTCCTCAAGGAATCCTTCCTGCTTCCAAAATTTTCCTGATTGATAGCCTCCAAACTACATGACAGTGGCTTCATGACCTCACCTAGAAATCAAAGCACTTTTGCTAAAATTAAGAAAATGTCACCACCTCAAAACACTCTGTAAGAAAACTAATCTTTCTTACAGGGGCACAGGCATGAGGTGATGTAATCAGCAGATAGTGAGCTGTGGGCTGAGGATGTAACTTAGTTTGTAGAGTGTATGTGTAGACTTTGTTGTTAATGTGAGATACCATGGAGAAATCAAACCTTGAAATTCTATGCACAGTGAGGGAGAAGAATCCCAAGTCAATGGCGAACACAAGACCTTCAAAGAGATCATAGAAGAAAACTGTCCCAAACTAAGGAAAGACTCACCCACACACATAGAAGAAGAACACAGAACACATTAAAAAAAAAAAAAAAGACCAGAAAAGAAAATTTCCATGACATCTCATATTTAAAACTCTGAGGAGACAGAACAATAAAGGTGCATTTAAAGTTGCAAGAGAAAAAGTGCAAATCATGAGTAAAGAAAACCCATCAAAGAACAGCTGATTTCTCAAGGAAAACTTTCAAAGCCAGAAAGCTTTGGAATAATAAAACCCAAGACCTAAATGACAGCTGGTCTAAAATATTACGCCCAGCAAAACTGCCATGACTAACGGAGAAGAAACAATTTTACACACATTGACAGCCTAAAAAATTATATAATCAATAAACCAAACCTAAGGTAATACAGGAAGGTTTATTTTGGGATAAAGAGAGGAATAAGCAAAGCAGAGAAACTAAAATAAACATGAGCCACAATTATTAAAATATAAAGACCACTGAGAACAAAACAAAAATTAACAACGTGATGACCAGAGCTAACACACACATTTCAGTAACAATTTAAGCATGATTGACTCAATTCTCCACTCAAAAGACAGAGTTACTGAATGGATCAAGCAACAAAATCGTTTTCCTACAAGAAACAGATTTTAGTTATGAAGACAGGCACCACCTTAGGGTAAAAGGATAACTACAAGAGCTAGTTCCAGGTCAGGACCAAAGCTACATAGAAACCCTGTCTTGAAAAACCAAAACCAAAAAAAAAAAAAAAAAGACAAAAGTACTCCCAATCAAATGGATCCAGAAAGACATCTGACATAAAAGACTTGGAACTAAAACTGATCAAGAGGAATAAATACGGAAACTGCATTCTGATCAATGGAGCAGTTAACCATGAAGACTTTGCTGTTCTTCAGAAGGGGTAATGTTTCCCATGGGGGGTTAACAAAGTCTAGCACATTGCTTTGAGTCAGTGTCAAAGCCCTTCCCCACTATATTTAGGCTGAGCAAGCTATCCATCCAAAGGATTTCAAAAAACCAGTTGAAGCAGTAGGGACAAATCCTGGTCTCACTACCAGTGGTACCACAGTGTGGCCCAGCTATGCAACTGTCACCCACATTCAGATGGCCTTATTTGGCCTATGTTGGTTCCCTCACTTTCAGACTGGAGATAGTGGGATCCTATTAGCTCAGGTGCGCTGATTCAGTGGGTATCCCCATCATGGTCTTGACCTCTTTGCTTATCTTCTCATTGCTCTCACTCTTCGACTGGACTTTGGAAGATCAGTCCAGTGCTCCACTGTGAATCTCTGAATCAGAAGTATATAATTTGATGAATAAATGTGACCTTTCAAAGTTAAATTAAGGTTAAATAAGCAAGCCAAACAGACCAATAACATCAAAGAATTAGATGAAGTAATATGAGTCTCCCAACCAAAGATTTTTTTTAAAAAAATGAAAAACCAAGGGCAATACAGTTTTAGGACAAAATTTTCTGTGGCTTCCTAAAGGGAGTTAAGTCCATGTCTTGGCCTGTGTTCTATTGTGTGACGAGACACCATGAACATGGAAACTCCGATAAAGGAAAGCCTTTAATGGGGGCTTGCTTACAATTCAGAAGATCAGTTCATTATCATTATGGTGGGAAGCATGATGCCATGAAGACATGGTTCTGGAGAAGGCACTGAGAGATCAGCATCCAGATTCACAGGCAGCAAGAAAGGAGAGAGGAACTGAGCCTGGCTTGGGCTTTTAAAACCTCAAAACACAGCCCCAGTGACACACTTCCTCCAAACACCTAGCCACACTTAGTCAATCAAATAGTATCACTCCCTAAACATTAAAATATATGAGCCTCCAGGCGCCACTTTTATTCAAATCACCACCCCAAATATTCCTCAAATTATTCACCAAATTACAAAAAGGAAAGAATACTGCCTAATTCTTTTTATGAGTCTGAACTAACCTGTAACATAAACTATATAAAGACACAATAAAGAAAGAGAATTAAGATAAATTTCCCTTATGAACATGGATGCAACAGTTTATCAATAAAATACCTGCAAACCCAAACCAAGAAAACATCAGACCATCAGACACATCATCTACTCTGATTAAGTAATCTTTAGCATAGAGAAGCAGGGAAGATTCAACATACATAAATTGATAAAAAAATAATAACAATACACTGTATAAACAGACACTGAAAGCCAAAGTACCACATAGTCATCTCATCAGATGAAGAAAAGTCCCTTGACAAAAATACAAAACCACTTCAGGAAAAAAGTCTTGGAAATATTGGGGATACAAGGTACCTAACTCAACATAATAAAGGCAATTTATCCCAAGCTCATAGCAATATCAACTTAAATGGAGAGAAACCAAGCAATTCAACTAAAATCAGAAAGAAGACAAGGATATCCATCCTCCATACCTATTAAATATAGGACTTGAAGTCTGTCCTAGTTAGAGTTTCTATTGCTGTGAAGAGACACTATGACCATGGCAACTTTTATGAGAGAAAATGTTTAATTTGTGTGGCTTGCTTGCATCTTTAGATGTACAGACCATTATCAGCATGGTGGGGAGCAACATGGCAGCATGCAGGCAGACATGGTGATGCAGAAGTAGCTGAGAGCCCTACATCAGGCAACAGAAAGTTGACTGAGTGTCACACTGAGTGATGGTTGAGCAAAAGAGACCTCAAAGCCCACCCCACAGTGACACACTTCCTTCAACACCTATACCCTAAGTCCACACCTCCTGAAGGTCCCACTGCCCTTGGGATTATGGGGCCCTAAGTACATTCAAGCTACCACAAAGTGTTTATAGAGCAGTAAAATACTGAAGGAGATTGAGGGGACATAGATAGGAAAAAAGTCAAAGGATCTTCATTTGTAGATGCTACAGTAGTGTGATGCTATTCTTAGTTTTCAATATTTCTATTTCTGGAATTACCAAACCCCAAAGTGACTAGAGATACCTGGGTAAGGGTGGTTTTTTTGTGTCATTTAATTGTTAGAAGTAGAAAACCCACCTCCACTCTGAATATTTGAGGTAGGAAGATCCAACTTTAATCTGGACCACACCTTAGATGGCAGGATATTTAAAGGACATGGAAAAGAGAAGATTGTTCTATCTTTGCGTGGTTCCCTTGCTGTTTCCAGAAAGATCAATGCTGCACTGGTATTTGAGCCTACGTCTTCAGGATTTCAGCATATACCAAAGAACAACTGAGACATCAGCCTTGTGAATTGAACAGATACTGTATTTTTGTACTTTCCTATGGTAGACAGTTATCATTGGATTAGATGCGCCACAACCTGTAAGCCATTCTAGTAAATATGCTTTCTATATAGATATGGAATCATTACATATGTTCTATTACTCTACACAACCCTGACTAAAATAGATTACATGACATGATTCGAGACCAGTAGTTCTCAACTCTCCTAATGTTTTGACCCTTTAATATAGTTCATGGTATGGTCACCATCTCAACCAAAAAATTATTTTACGTAAGTATAATTTTGCTTCTTTTATGAATCACAATGTAAGCATCTGATATTTCTTAAGGTCTTAGCTGACCTCTGTGAAAGGGTCATTCAACCCATTAAAGGGTTGTAACCCTCAGAATGAGAACCACTGTTCTAAAACTTTCACCAGAAATTTTTTTTTTATTGAGAAAAAGAAAAAAACAGTTTCGGCCTCCTACCAGCCTCCCATTTCCCTCTCCCTCATTCCATCCTTCTCCCCCTCCCCCCACTCCTCTCCCCCTCCCTCTCCAGTCCAAAGAGCAGTCAGAGTTCCCTGCCCTGTGGAAAGTCAAAGGTCCTCCCCCTTCCGTCCATTTCTGGGAAGGTGAACATCCAAACTGGATAGTCTCCCACAAAGCCAGAACATGAAGTAGGATCAAAACCCCGTGCCATTGTCCTTGGCTTCTCATCAGCCCTCATTCTTCACCATATTCAGAGAGTCCGGTTTTATCCCATGCTTTTTCAGTCACAGTCCAGCTGGCCTTGGTGAGCTCCCAATAGATCAGACCCACTGTCTCAGTGGGTGGGTGCACCCCTTGTGGTCC